>NC_057794.1:27134200-27434200 GCF_018294505.1 Triticum aestivum
ATCCAGAGGCAGCATCGATCGGCTTCAGTTAGCAGGAGTAGCGAAGGAATCGCTCGATCGGGTTCAGTTAACAGCCATCGATCGGTCGCTCGGGTTCAGTTAGAGCCCAATGCCTCGCTCGGGTTCAGTTAGAGCCAACACCTCGCATACACGCACGTACGTGTACGATAGAAGCGTGCATCGCTCAGCCCCCAACCTCCCACCTTAACCGGGAACTCCCCGAAATTTTCCTCCCCCTCGCTTCTACCATGGTTTTTTCCGTCATGGACGGCCCAAAGAATGTCATGCAGCTGTGTCTCCGGCCCGCCCAGGACGAAAAGCCCATTTTCTGTCATGATTTTTTGTCATAGAAGTAGGAGCCCACCACATCTATGATGATACCAGGTTTTTTCACAATTATCGTCATAGAAGTGTCATATGTATGACAGAAAAAAATTCGTTCGGCCCAAAATGTCACGGATGTCTCCTTTTGGAGTGTAGGTTGAGCATGAACATGAACATTATCATTAACATTATCACTAGTTTCGTGTTCATTACCAGATTGTGTTTCAGCATCAGAAATAGAGATATCATTTGGATTCTCAGGTGTTTCAGCAATAGGTTCACTAGAAGCATGCAAAGACCTATCATTTTTCTTTTTCTTCCTTTTAGAAGGACTAGGTGCATCTATATTATTTCTCTGAGAATCTTTCTCAATTCTCTTAGGGTGGCCTTCGGGATACAAAGGTTCCTGAGTCATTTTACCAGTTCTAGTAGCCACTCTAACAGCATAGTCATTATTCTTACTATTCAATTCATTGAGCAAATCATTTTGAGCTTTAAGTACTTGTTCCACTTGAGTGGTAACCATAGCTGCATGTTTACTAATGAGTTTAAGTTCACCTTTAACTCTAGACATATAATCACCCAAGTGTTTAATCATATAAGCATTTTGTTTCAATTGTCTACCAAAATAAGCATTGAAGTCTTCTTTCTTAACCATAAAGTTATCAAACTCATCCAAACATTGGCTAGCAAACTTAGTAGGAGGGATTTCAGCTTTATCATATCTATAGAGAGAATTTACCTTTACTACCTGTGTCGGGTTATCAAGACCATGTGTTTCTTCAATAGACGGTAAATTAAGACCATGTATTTCTTCAATAGGAGGTAAATTCTTAACATCTTCAGCTTTAATACCCTTTTCTTTTGTAGATTTCTTTGCCTCTTGCATATCTTTAGGACTGAGAAATAGAACACCTCTTTTGTTCGGAGTTGGTTTAGGAATAGGCTCAAGAGTTGGCTCAGGAGCTGGCTCAGGAAGGGTCCAATTATTTTCATTTGTCAACATATTATTCAATAGAATTTCAGCTTCATCCGGTGTTCTTTCCCTGAAAACAGAACCAGCACAACTATCCACGTAATCTCTAGAAGCATCGATTAGTGCATTATAAAAGATATCAAGTATTTCATTTTTCTTAAGAGGATGATCAGGCAAAGCATTAAGTAATTGGAGAAGCCTCCCCCAAGCTTGGTGGGAGACTCTCTTCTCAATTTGCACAAAATTATATATATCCCTCAAAGCAGCTTGTTTCTTTGAGCAGGGAAATATTTAGTAGAGAGTAATAAATCATATCCTGGGGACTATGCACACAACTAGGATCAAGAGAATTAAACCATATCTTAGCATCACCCTTTAATGAGAATGGAAATATTTTAAGGATATAAAAGTAGCGAGTTCTCTCATCATTAGTGAACAGGGTGGCTATATCATTTAATTTAGTAAGATGTGCCACAACAGTTTCAGATTCATAACCATAGAAAGGATCAGATTCAACTAAAAGTAATTATATCAGGATCAATAGAGAATTCATAATCCTTATCAGTAACAAGATAGGTGAAGTAGCATAAGCAGGATCATATTTCATTCTAGCATTCAGAGTTTTTTTTGTTATGCTTAGCTAATAATTTCTTAAAATCACTTCTATCATTGCAAGCAAGAAAATCTCTTTTAGTTTCTTCATCCATAACATAGCCCTCAGGCAAAACAGGCATTCATATTATTAGGAGAGCTTCATCATCACAATTCATCAATATTATCATTTCAATAATTTCATTCTCTCTAGCCCTAGCAAGTTATTCATCAAGAAATTCACCAAGTGGCACAGTAGTGTCAAGCATAGAAGTAGTTTCATCATAAGTATCATGCATAGCAGAAGTGGCATCATCAATAATATGCGACATATCAAGATTAATAGCAGAAGCAGGTTTAGGTGTCGCAAGCTTACTCAAAACAGAAGGTGAATCAAGTGCAGAGCTAGATGGCAGCTCCTTACCTCCCTCGTAGTTGAGGGATAAATCTTGGTTTTTGGATTTCTCAAGTTCCTCATAATGATAAGAAGATATAAATCCCAAGTGACTCAAAGAATAGAGCTATGCTCCCCGGCAATGGTGCCAGAAAATAGTCTTGATAACCCACAAATATAGGGGATCAAAACGGTTTTCGAGGGTAGAGTATTCAACCCAAATTTATTGATTCGACACAAGGGTAGCCAAAGAATATTCTCAAGTATTAGCAGCTGAGTTGTCAATTCAACCACACCTGGAAACTTAATATCTGCAGCAAAGTGTTTAGTAGCAAAGTAATATGATAGTAGTGGTAACGGTAGCAAAAGGTAATGATAGCAAAAGTAATATTTTTGGTGTTTTGTAGTTATGATAACAATAGCAACAAAAAAGTAAATAAGCGAAGAACAATATATGGAAAGCTCGTAGGCAATGGATCGGTGATGCAGAATTGTGCCGGGTGCGGTTCATCATGTAACAGTCATAACCTAGGGTGACACAGAACTAGCTCCAATTCATCAATGTAATGTAGGCATGTATTCCGAATATAGTCATACGTGCTTATGGAAAAGAACTTGTATGACATCTTTTGTCCTACCCTCCCATAGCAGCGGGGTCCTAGTGGAAACTAAGGGATATTAACGCCTCCTTTTAATAGAGTACTAGACCAAAGCATTAACACATAGTGAATACATGAACTCCTCAAACTACGGTCATCACCGGGAGTGGTCCCGATTATTGTCACTTTGAGGTTTCCGGATCATAACACATAGTAGGTGACTATAGACTTGCAAGATAGGATCAAGAACTCACATATATTCATGAAAACATAATAGGTTCAGATCAAAAATCATGGCACTCGGGCCCTAGTGACAAGCATTAAGCATAGCAAAGTCATAGCAACATCAATCTCAGAACATAGTGGATACTAGGGATCAAACCCGAACAAAACTAACTCGATTACATGATAAATCTCATCCAACCCATCACCATCCAGCAAGCCTATGATGGAATTACTCACGCACAGCGGTGAGCATCATGAAATTGGTGATGGAGGAAGGTTGATGATGACGATGGCGACAGAATCCCCTCTCCGGAGCCCTGAACGGACTCCAGATCATCCCTCCTGAGAGAGTTTAGGGCTTGGCGGTGGCTCCGTATCGTAAAACATGATGAATCCTTCTCCTTTATTTTTTTCTCCCCGAACATGAATATATGGAGTCAAGATGGACGTTGGTGGAGCTCCAGGGGGCCCACGTGGCAGGGGGCGCGCGCAGGGGGGCAGGCACGCCCCCCACCCTCATGGCTAGGGTGTGGGCCCCCTAGCCTTGATTCTTTGCCAGTATTTTTTATTATTTCCAAAAATAATCTCCATGGATTTTCAAGTCATTCCAAGAACTTTTGTTTCTGCACATAAATAACACCATGGCAATTCTGCTAAAAACAACGTCAGTCCGGGTTAGTTCCATTCAAATCATGCAAGTCAGAGTCCAAAACAAGGGCAAAAATGTTTGGAAAAGTAGATCCGACGAAGACTTATCACTCCTCCGTGTGCATGGGCTCGGTGCTTGGCGCCCTTGCCGGGGACACCCCTCGGGGCGGCGTGGTTGATGAAGGCGGCGGGTTGGGAGTGGCCCTCAGCGGCTCCTCCTGCTGTTGTCCTCCTCCTGCGGTCGCGGCAAGGTCAGCTCCAAGAATCATGCCCTTGGCGCACGTTGACGAGGGGCAAGTGGCAAACTTACGATGGGGGCTGCTCCGGGGGCTGCTGTCTCGGCTACTCACCACCACCAATGGCGCCTTGGAGGTGCCCGCCGGGGGCTGGACACCCGCTGAAGACCTGACCCTCTTTACCCTTTGGGCCAGCGTCTCCGCATCCCTGCCAATACAAAAACAAGTCGAGATAGGGGGGCATAGCTAGAGGGGGCTGGGGATGACAAAAGGAAACGGTGCTTACTCATCCTCCACCTCCTCTTCTGCGGCCTTCCTCTTCCTCCTCGGGCTGAGAGACCCGAGGTCGAAGAAGACCTTTGTGTCGTCGCCTGCGGGAGGAGGGAAACAGATGGAGGAGGGGAAGCAGACGGAGTTGGGGAACGCTTGGACGAAGAGGAGGCAGATGCTTTCTTCTTCGCCACTGCGGCCTTCACCAATTTCTTCGCCGCTGCAACCCTCGTTTGGCGCACGGACACCTCCTGGGCCGCGGTTGCGCGGCCCTGCCGGGCCGAACCGGCTCGCCGGAGCTGGCCCGCCACAAGACTCGCCCTTCCCCCGCAGTTGGGGGCTTGACAGCTTCGGCATCCTCCCCGGACAACTCAGCATCGTCATCCTCGACGAGAGGGACCTTAGTGCGGGCGTTGCTGGCCTCCCCAGTAGACTCCGCCCACTGGATGAGTTCCTTCTCCTCTGCCCCCGCCGCGGCCATGTCCTCCATGCCACCGGTGCTGCCGGCCTCCTTGGCGAGCTCCGCCTCCGCCGCCCTGAAGGCGATGTAGTCCGGCTCCGCCTGGGTGGTGTTCTGGACGAGCCGCGGCTCATCGTGGACCTGCTTCTCCTCCAAATTGTCGAAGAACTCCTACACCCGCTCCTCCGACGGCACGACCCAGTTGGGGACGGGGCCATGTGCGTTACAGTCCGACATCATGGCGATGATGTCGCTCGGGCGCGAGTTATTGCTTAGCGGGACCACCCAAACAAGGGCCCCTTGGCGACCTTGTCGGCCCTTGCGGCCTTGCCGGACCTCTCGGCCTTGCCGTCGCAGCCCACGTCGAGCTGGAAGAGCCACTGGTAGAAGTGGGTGTGCACCAGCACCGTGAAGTTGTGGTCGAGGCCGGGGCGAAGCCTCATGATATCGGCCACATTCATGAAGAGCCAGGACGGCCTCCCCTTGTTATGCAGCGGAGCGATCCGACGACGGATGAAATCTGCCCCGGTCATCTCAAGGGTGAGCCCGGCCTCGGTGAGGCGGAGAATCCGGGTGACGACGACCTTAAGCTTGTCATCCTGGGCGTCAACGTCGCCCCAGTCGGGCCTGTGAACCAGCGGCGCCTGGCGAACCCGGTAGAACTCCTGTGGGTCGTCCTCCTCAAGCCAGCACCACCGGCTCCGCCATTCTTCCCACCTCTCCTTCTGGGCCCTCGGGATCCAGGTGACGCAACCAGAGATGGCACCTCCCCCTGGATGCGAGGGTGAAAGTAGTGGCGGAAGAGCGCCGTGTTGGGGACGACTCCGGCGAAGCCCTCACAAAGGTGGGAAAAAAGAGCCATGCACGCCATGGCATTTGGCGTAAAATCCAAAAGGTGGAAGCCAAATGTATGCATGACATCATTGAAGAAATCGGAGAAAGGGGGGCAGAGGCCGCGAGAGAAGTAATCGACGAAAAATGGGTACCGATTCCGGGCGGCCTTGGCGCAGTTGGCGGGGATGACGCGCGTGGCTAGATGCCCCATCTCCTCCCCCCGTCTTGCACCCCCACAGGGGCTTGAAGCTGTCCCGGAGCTCGAACACGTCGACCGTTGAGGGGAAGTAGGCAAGCTGCGTCCGCCACGCCGCCAGCTCACTCTCCGGTGGCTCCGTCGCTCCGGCTTCCTTGGCCGTCCCTTTGCCCTTGCTGGTTATGGGGCCATGGAGGGGCCGAGGACAGCAAAGACGCAGCGGCGGCAGGAAGAGGCAAAATCTTGCGAAGGAAGGACAAGGGGGCAACGATTCCGAGATTGGAGAAGATGCGGGGGGTAAAGTGAGCACCGTGCCCGCGGTTATTCCTCTCTTTATGGGGAAGGAACGATGTGACGCATGTGTGCATAAACTATCCACGTATGACCCCCACGTCACGCACGACCCTCCACGTCACGCGTTCAACGCGCGTTGTGGGGAAGCGCAGTAGACTAGAAGTTACTACGGTAAAATCCGCCCACCTGTCCGCACACTGTTCTGGGCCTAGCCCAACAATGCGTCACACTTATGTATGGCCCAGGACCGGGGGCTCCTGTCGGTGTACAAAAGTAGGGGCTTTCCTTTTGACCCCTTTACTTGTGCGCGGGCAGTCAGAGCCACGCGTCGCGGCCACACTTGGCAGGGCAGAGGAGGGAAGCCGGAGAGAAGCCGAAGCACCAAGGCAAACGAGACAACGCCAAGGCCAAGAGCACAAAGAGCAGAGGGACGAAGCAGGTTCCCCCGGCAAGGCCCTTGCCTAGGCAGCCTCAGCGGCCCCGGCAAGACCCTTGCCAGGGCAGCTCCCCGAACACCAGCGGAGCGCGCCACCCTTGAGCCCACGGTTTCCAACACCATCAACCATGTTGGGCCAGGGCTCGGGAGGCACCTCCATGGTGGCATGCAGATCTTTGTGAAGACAGAGAACACTCAAGATCAGATGAGGATTGGAAGACAACGGTCCTCGGCGAGACCCTTGACGAGTAAAGCCACAAAAACCCCGGCAAGACCCTTGCCGGGACGAGTGCGCGCCACGGCAAGGCCCTTGCCGAGGGCATCAGCAGGGCTACTGCCAGGCCCGCACCAGCCAAGACTTCGCCGTCGTTTGCATGTAGCTGCCAGCCCAACCAGCTAGGCAGGCACCTGCGTGGCAACATGCAACTTCCAGGCCAAATCAGCAAGCACCTGCGTGGCGGCGTGCAGACCTTCATGAAGGCCCTACCACCGCGCCACCTCAGCCGCTTGCCTGTCTACATGGTGCTGCGTGCATCGCTAGCCTGGGCGCATGTTGAAGCGAGGCGAAGCAGCGACGGATGGGACGAGCCCCGTTCCCGTCCCCGATAAAGCTAAGGGACACCTAAGTGATGCATTAGATGCGTCTTGTCCTGTAATACGGGCGATAAGCTCGCAGTACTATAGGCCTTTCCATCTCCTGTGTACCACTGTGGCAGCCCATTTCGACTATAAAAGGAGGCCCATGGCGTACTGGAGAGGGATTCAGCTCTTTTGAACTACACAACCACCATAGCTAGTCCGAAAGCCCGAACACTCAATACATCCATCAAAGCATGACTAGGGTTTTACGCATCCTCGCGGCCCGAACCTAGGTAAACGATCCTTGTGCTGACTATTAATCCAGCTCTTCTCACGACCCCGCGCCCCGGAAACCATAGTAGGGATCCTTGTGATCCCATAGGTGTCATTTACCACCGACATCTTGCCACTCCTTATTCCATAGTCCATCGAATCTTTACCCAAAACTTGAAAACTTCACAACACAAAACTTAACAGAAAACTCGTATGCTCCGTTAGTATAAGAAAATAAATCACCACTTAGGTACTGTTGTGAACTCATTCCAAATTCATATTGGTATATATACTGTATTCCAACTTCTTTATGGTTCATACCCTCCGATACTACTCATAGATTCATCAAAATAAGCAAACAACACATAGAAAACAGAATCTGTCAAAAACAGAACATTCTGTAGTAATCTGTATCAAACGTATACTTCTGGAACACAAAAAATTCTCAAATAAATTTATGGACCTGTTGAATTTGTCTATTAATCATATGAAAAAAGAATCAACTTAATCACACTCTCCATTAAAAATTGGCAGCAAAACTCGTGAGCGCTAAAGTTTCTATTTTTTACAGCAAGATCACAAAGACTTCACCCAAGTCTTCCCAAAGGTTCTACTTGGCACAAACACTAATTAAAAGCATAACCACATCTAAAGATAGGATAGATGAATTATTTATTACTAAACAGAAACAAAAAGCAAGGAACAAAAATAAAAATTGGGTTGCCTCCCAACAAGCGCTATTGTTTAACGCCCCTAGCTAGGCATGATGATTTCAATGATGCTCACATAAAAGATAAGAATTGAAATATAAAGAGAGCATCATCAAGAATATGACTAGCACATTTAAGTCTAACCCACTTCCTATGCATAGGGATTTTGTGAGCAAACAACTTGTGGGAACAATAATCAACTTGCATAGGAAAGCAAAACAAGCATAACATCAAGATTTTAAGCACATAGAGAGGAAAGTCGATATTATTGCAACTCCTACAAGCATATATTCATCCGTCATAATAATTTTCAGTAACATCATGAATGAATTCAACAATATAACTATCACATAAAGCATTCTTTTCATGATCCACAAGCATGCAAAGTTGACACTCTTCCAAAATAGTGGGATTAACATTAACTAAAGTCATGACCTCTCCAAACCCACTTTCATAATTATCACAATAAGATTCAACACCCTCCAAAATAGTGGGATCATTACTTCCTAAATATGACACTCTTTCAAACCCACTTTCATCAATATAATGATCATAAATAGGAGGCATGCTATCATCAAAATAAATTTGCTCATCAAGACTTGGGGGACAAAAATATCATCTTCATCAAACATAGCTTCCCCAAGCTTGTGGCTTTGCATATCATTAGCATCATGGATATTCAAATAATTCATACTAACAACATTGCAATCATGCTCATACTCCAATGATTTAGTGCCAAACATTTTAATATATTCTTCTTCTAGCACTTGAGCACAATTGTCGGAATCCTTATTCTCACGAAAGCCATTAAAAAGATGAAGCATATGAGGCACCCTCAATTCCATATTTTTTGTAGTTTTATATAAACTAAACTAGTGATAAAACAAGAAACAAAAAGATTCGATTGCAAGATCTAAAGATATACCTTCAAGTGCTGACCTCCCCGGCAACGGCGCCAGAAAAGAGCTTGATGTCTACTACACAACCTTCTTCTTGTAGACGTTGTTGGGCCTCCAAGTGAAGAGGTTTGTAGGACAGTAGCAAATCTCCCTCAAGTGGATGACCTAAGGTTTATCAACCCGCGGGAGGCGTAGGATGAAGATGGTCTCTCTCAAACAACCCTGCAACCAAATAGCAAAGAGTCTCTTGTGTCCCCAACACACCCAATACAATGGTAAATTGTATAGGTGCACTAGTTCGGTGAAGAGATGGTGATACAAGTGCAATATGGATAGTACATAAAGTTTTTTGTAATCTGAAAATATAAAAACAGTAAGGTAGCAAGTGATAAAAGTGAGCGTAAATGATATTGCAATGCTAGGAAACAAGGCCTAGGGTTCATACTTTCACTAGTGCAAGTTCTCTCAACAATCTTATATTTACTAATCGGAGGCACCATACGAGCCTCTACATTAATCCTCAACACCTAATCCAATTGTCCGTCGGATCTCATGATTAGTTATCTACAGCCATACGATGATGTCCCTCAAGAGTCCTACCCCGATGTCCCCCCCCCCCCCCCCCCCCCCGATCTGCAATCCAGCCCCAGCCATGATGCGTTCGCTGCAAACCATCGGGCTGAGTAGGAGATTCTTCCAATATCTTCATCTTTCATGCCCGGTCAAAACGCAATCCACGATGCATGATACAATGGAGGAGGAGGTGCATCCATGGCTCTCTGAATCGGATCAGACAGTTGCCATTGTTGGCGACGGTTGAAGAGTGGAGCAAGTACAGCAGACTGATGACACCATGGTTGTCAAAAGAACTATGGCGGACTCTTCTAGCTCCAGACCTCCTCACATCGGTGAAGAAACCACATGCACGCCCTCCTCCTATTATCAGTATCATGAATAGCCGCAGGTCCTTCAGGTAGAGGACACCAGTTAAATATGAATGAAAGTTTTATCATACAAGAAGATGAGTGCCTCTGCAGTTTTTCGAAAGAAAATTAAGGAGATGCAGGCAAAGAAGGATGCGCCATTGCATGCTAATTAACTACCAGACCAAGGAGGTCATCATTTTTGAAGCTGCCGGCTGGTGGCGTCTGGTGTGGAGGATGGACACATCACCTCACCCGGTGTTGAGTAGTCCGCAGCAACGTGTAATGGTAGTCAGCTTCATAGTTTTTCATGTTTGGGTTCTCCTTCTCTCTCATATATATGCAATGCTACAAGCAACTTTCAGTTTGTAGGGAGTTTTCCTTCTTCTACCGTCTTGCACATTTATATATTTCTGTTGTTACAGGAATTCAGTTTGTATTGTTTTACCTTTTCCCCATGTTTTTTTAGCAGAACCACCATCTATACTTTTACTGGAATTGTGACAGTTAGGAGTCCACTCTGAATTCAGAAGGAGGCTATGCTATCGACGTCTTCAACAATAAAGGGATTAATATTACAAGAAGTATTACGGATGCATTGTATTATTTGCAGCCTGTCTCTGATCTATTCTTGGCACATCATCTCTGGTCATCACTCGATTGTACCATAGGTAACGATATGAAAATCCCGCATAGGTAATGCTCCTTTTTTATTTTCATGCTCCTTTTTTTAGATTTTCATGATATATATGACGCCCCAGTGTGATGCAGGCTGCATATATATAGTGTCGGGATTAGGTTTTCAATAGTATACTCTGTTTATTAAGTTTACTTATCATGAGTACACAAGTTAACCTTTTCATTTATGCTATGCACATATGCCGTTTCCTTGATCATATATGTGAATATAAACTAACAGATGGTACAAAGGACTCGAGGTGCTCTGAAAAACTCCATGCAGCCTGCTGATTCATATAAAATGCACCAATGCTCATTTATAAATTTATACACTTCATAAAATATATTTTGAAAAACATGCCTAACAGCTTAACCTTGCTCCATCCTGTTTGAATTGCTGAGCGTATTTTTTTCTGTTCCCAGGTTTAATGAATGTGCTCAATAATTCTGATAACACTAGATTCTATAATTATGTTAAGACAATTTGATGCCTAAATTTAAGTTATGATCTTTATAGTTGGAGGCTCCTTTCCAGACTCTAAATTAGGGCATCTCCAGCTGCACCCCCAAGAAGGCCCCCCAGGCGTCTTTTCGGCCGCCGGCGCCAAAAAAATGGCCCAGTCACGTCCCCAAGAACCCAGTTTTCGCCGGCTCGGGCCGAAATTGGCGCCGGCGGACCCAACCCGAACCCGGCGCGCTGGGGGTCGCTCGAGGGCGCCGGGCGAATCGTTTTTGGCGCGAAGAGCCGCGGGCCCGCCGCGTCAGCGACTCTACCCTCTTCTCGCCCCTTCGTCGTCCTCATCGCCTCGTTTCCCGCGGCGAATCAATGCCAAAGCTGCCGCGCGCTGCCACGCCGGTCAGCCTCCATTGATGCCTCACGGGCGGCGCAGTGAAGGCTGGGCGGCGCGTCCCTCGGCCGCCACGCAATCATGCCACGCGTAACGCGCTGGCCAAGCCTACCACGCGGCGTCTCCGACTATAAAAGCCGACTGCAAGCGCGCCGAAGAGACTCATTTCTCCCCCTTTCCTCCTCTCGCCGTCACCAGTTGAGAAAGCATGGCCGAGCATTTCCCAGGCAACGGCGCGGCGGCGAACGGATTCGGGCGCCGTCATCTGCACGAGGACGAGGCTCACCTCCTTTTCGAGGCCGAGTACCCGGTCCCGCCGGACATGCGGGTGCCCGGGGCTTGGAGAATCAGCACCGGCGGCGTGCCGGTGCCACCACCACCCACCGGGGCGACGCGGTGTGCGGAGATCGCACGCATCCGCGCGTCCCTGCCGCGGGCGGCGAGGGAGGGGCCACGGTACGTCCCCGACAGCCCGCTCTGGGAGCCCTACTTCCGCCGCCGTCACGCCGAGCAGCTCGAGGCCACCAACGGCGTCGTGCCCTCCGGTAGGCTCAACTCCGATGGCCGGCGCCGGTGGTGGGGCGTGCCCGGCCGCATGTTGGAGGCCGTCCTCGAGTACATCGAGGGCGGCAACACGCCGCGCCTCGAGTACCCCGCTCCCTCATCCTTCTCACGCCATCGGGGAAGCTCCTGGACGCCGAGGCGCATGGAGACTGGGGCGTCCTCCTCCTCGTCCGGCGGCTCTCCCTGCCTCCACCTCCGCCCTGTCAAGCCGGAGCCCCAGGACACGCCTGTCAGCGCGCGTACCCGCAGCTCCGGCGGCTCTCCCTGCCTCCACCTCCGCCCCGTCAAGCCGGAGCCCCAGGACACGCCTGTCAGCGCGCGTACCCGCAGCTCCGGCGCCCTCGTCGAGCCCAAGGTGGAGTCCAGCCTCCCCCCGGAGTACGAGGAGATAGCCCGGCGCGACTTCTCCGACAAGGACGCCATGTGGTGGTCACGCGACGACTACGTGCGCGAGGAGATGGTCCGGCAGCGCCGGGCCCTGGAGGAGATCGCCGCCCGCAAACGTGGGCGCGAGGACAAGGACGGTGTCATCGTCCTCGATAGCGACGACGACGACGCCCCCGGACCGTCCGACCCACCGCGCCAACCGGGGGAGGGATGCAGCAGGGACGGCGGAGGCGTAGGCGGGGGCAACGACGACGACGACGACGGCGGTGACTACACGCAGTTCTACAGCCTCCTCGGCATGTAGACCCGCGTGGGCGGGCGGCAAGGTGGGTGGCGCGGGAGACGGCGGGGTAGCCCAAGGTAGTTTTTTTCTTTTTTTTTGTAAAATATGTTTAAATTTGAATGAACTCGCCCGTGTTTGCATTGTGTTTGCGTCGAATTTGAACATTTTAAAAACCCGTGGGGGCCGCGACTAGGGGGCATCATGCCCCCAGTGCGCGGTTTAGCGCCGGTGCGCCACCAGGGGGCGATTTTTTCCCTCCTGGGGGGCCAACGGCTCGAGATGCCCTTACTCCTAGGAGAAACAGGTCTGAAAACAAAGAGAGCCGTCAGATGTTAGTTCATGAGAAAATACAAGCCGTTTGATGGCGGTTTTCCGAAATCACAAATGCTTCCCTGCGGCCTTGACGCAAGCAAAAACACATCCATGTCTCCTCCTCAAGCCCTTTTCAGTTTCTTTATGGTGTCCAGCGGCTGCCGTTTGCCTATTCCACTGTCAGTGCACCGATGTGTTGATCTACCAGGCATCAGGTTCTCATCCCAAGACTAACAATGAGAGCGGCCAATAAGTCAGGCATAACTATGGCGCTGCTTCTGCCTCTCTGTTCTGCAGCCCTACTTTAATCTCTATGTTACGAATTGGACAGTCCAGACTTCAGGGCAGTGCTAGCATACGGCATGCTTGCACAACAAAGTGTTGTGAAAAGCAGGCTCGGTGGAAAATAAAAAGGATGGGGGGAGATTGCTTGCTAAGTATGTTGATCTGCTGTAACTTATGCTGCATATTCTTTCCATAGCCATTTCGTTGTCTTCCGGAAGGATTGATGTGCCATGCAACATCTGATCCCATGTATATGAATGAAGGAAATAATTTTGCTTTGCTAAATTGTTTGCATAAGTTATTGTTAGGTCAGTTTATAATCGCTTATATATAATCACAACAATGCTAAACATACATTTTGATCATCTGTTGTACGCTTTAGGTTATGGAGGATTTGATATGAATAGTTTAGTATTTCTTTTACTAATAGATCATTTTTCAAATGGTATAGATCAAAATAGGTTACAATCTGCAGGTTAAGTCTAACACGTGGATTGTTAACATAACATTGAACCATCATACCTACCACTTGAAGGAAAGAATTTCACAAGGTTCTAATGTTGAGGACCTACAAAGAGGTGCATGATAATATTTGATAATATTAGTACAATTTTCTATTGCATACATTCCTTATAAAACTTAGGAACTCCTACTTTTTTTTGGTCTAGCTTCCAATTTATTGAAGACCTTTTGTGTACTGAAAGATCAGTACTGTGGGAGTCATTTGTGTCATTTAATTATATATATGTATATTAGCTTAGGTAAGTTCTATTTTTTTTCCTAATCATGTTAGTGTTGTAGAAAGTTAGTACGAAGTTGAGTCACTTTTTTTGGGACGGAGGGAGTACTATTTTGTTTGAGGGTATCTTCTTTTCAGAGATTGTATTTTCAAATTTTGGTCTCATAAATATTCTTTAATCAGCATTATTTTTCATACTCAAAAGTATTTAGATGATCCACAAATGACTAGCCCGTGCAGGTGCACATGTCGATGACTAGTAATAACATAATTGGATCACATAACTATCCATCAACATGCAACAAAGAGTCACTCCAAAGTCACTAATAGCAGAGAACAAACTAAGAGATTATTGTAGGGTACGAAACCACCTCAAAGTTATCCTTTTTGATCCATCTATTCAAGAGTCCATAGTAAAATAACACGAAGCTATTCTTCCCGTTCAATCTATCATAGAGTTCGTACTACAATAACACCTTAAGACACAAATCAACCAAAAAAAACCTAATGTCACCTAGATACTCCAATGTCACCTCAAGTATCCGTGGGTATGATTATACGATATGCATCACACAATTTCATATTCATCTATTCAACCAACACAAAGAACTTCAAAGAGTGCCCCAAAGTTTCTACCGGAGAGTCAAGACGAAAACGTGTGCCAACCCCTATGCATAAGTTTAGGAGGTCATGGAACTCGCAAGTTGATCATCAAAACATACATCAAGTGGATCACGTGATATCCCATTGTCAACACAGATAAGCACATGCAAGACATACATCGAGTGTTCTCAAATCCTTAAAGACTCAATCCGATAAGATAACTTCAAGGGAAAAGTCAATTCATCACAAGAGAGTAGAGGCGGAGAAACATCATAAGATCCAACTATAATAGCAAAGCTCGCGATACATCAAGATTGTTCCGAATCAAGAACACGAGAGAGAGAGAGAGAGATCAAACACCTAGCTACTGGTACATACCCTCAGCCCCGAGGGTGAACTACTCCCTCCTCGTCATGGAGAGCGTCGGGATGATGAAGATGGCCACCGGAGAGGGTCCCCCTCTTAGGCAGGGTGCCGGAACGGGTCTACATAGGTTTTCGGTGGCTACGGAGGTTTCTAGCGGCGAAACTCCCGATCTAGGTTATTTTCTGGAGGTTTATGTATTTATAGGAATTTTTTGCGTCGGTCTCACGTCAAGGAAGTTCCGGAGTCGTCCACGAGGTAAGCCCACGCGCCGAGGGGGCCCACGCTCGTGGATGGCCCGGGACTCTTCTGGCCCAACTCTTCTACTCCCGGGTCTTCTTTTGCTCCATAAAAAATCGTCAAAAATTGGCACGTCAATTGGACTCCGTTTGGTATTCCTTTTCTGTAAAACTCAAAACAAGAAAAAAACAGAAACTGGCACTGGGCTCTAGGTTAATAGGTTAGTCCCAAAAGTCATATAAAATAGCATATAAATGCATATAAAACATCCAAGGTTGATAATATAATAGCATGGGACAATAAAAAATTATAGATACATTGGAGACGTATCACTATGCATCACCATGATCTTGCGTGTGCGTAGGAATTTTTTTGAAATTACTGTGTTCCCCAACAGTGGCATCAGAGCCAGGTTTATGGGTAGATGTTATATGCACGAGTAGAACACAAAGGAGTTGTGGGCGTGGGTATATACATATTGCTTGCCATCACTAGTTGATTCTTGATTCAGCGGCATTGTTGGATGAAGCGGCCCAGACTAACATCACGCGTACGCTTACACGAGACTGGTTCTACCGACGTGCTTCGCACACAGGTGGCTAGTGGGTGTCTATTTCTCTAGCTTTAGTTGAATCGGATTCAATGAACATGGTTCTTTCTGAAGATCAAAAAGCAATCACTATATCGCGTTGTGGTTTTTGATGCGTAGGTAATAACGGTTCTTGCTCAGCCTGTAGCAGCCACTTAAAACTTACAACAACAAAGTAGAGGACGTCTAACTTGTTTTTGCAGGGCATGTTGTGATGTGATATGGTCAAGACGTGATAAGATATAAATTGTTTTATGAGATGATCATGTTTTGTTAAAGTTATCGGCAACTGGCAGGAGCCTTATGGTTGTCTCTTTATTGCATAAGATGCAAGCGCCATATAATTGCTTTACTTTATCGCTATGTGATAGCAATAGTTGCAAAAGCAATAGTTGGTGGGACGACCATGTGACGACATGTTGATTGAGATCAAGATGATGGAGATCATTGTGGCATGCCGGTGACGATAGAGATCATGACGGTGTTTTGGAGATGGAGATCAAAGGCACAAGATGATGATAGCCATATCATGTCACATATTTTGGTTGCATGTGATGTTTATCTTTTATACATCTTATTTTGCTTAGTTCAGCGGTAGCATTATAAGATGATCTCTCACAAAATTTCAAGGTATAAGTGTTCTCCCTGAGTATGCACCGTTGCGACAGTTCGTCGTGCCGATACACCACGTGATGATCAGGTGTGATGAGCTCTACGTTCACATACAATGGGTGCAAGCCAGTTTTGCACACGCAGAATACTCGGGTTAAACTTGACGAGCCTAGCATATGTAGATATGGCCTCGGAACACTGGAGATCGAAAGGTCGATCGTGAATCATATAGTAGATATGATCAACATACTGATGTTCACCATTTAAAACTACTCCATCCCACGTGATGGTCGGACATGGTTTAGTTGATTTGGATCACGTGATCATTTAGATGACTAGAGGGATGTCTATCTAAGTGGGAGTTCTTAAGTAATATTATTAATGGAACTTTAGTTTATCATGAACTTAGTCCTGATAGTATTTGCATATCTATGCTGTAGATCAATAGCTTGCAATGTAGCTCCCGGTTTTTTTTGATATGTTCCTAGGGAAAAACTATGTTGAAATATGATAGTAGCAATGATGCAGACTAGGTCCGTGATATGAGGATTATCCTCATTGCTACACAGAAGAATTATGTCCTTGATGCACCGCTAGGTGACGGACCTATTGCAGGAGCAGATACAGACGCTATGAACGTTTGGTAAAGCTCGGTATGATGACTACTTGATAGTTTAGTGCACCATGCTTTACGACTTAGAACCGGGACTTCAAAAATGTTTTGAACGCCACAGAGCACATAAGATGTTCTAAGAGTTGAAATTGGTATTTCATACTCATGCCCGTGTCGAGAGGTAGAAGACCTCTGACAGTACTTTGCCTACAAGATGGAGGAGAATAGCTCAAGTAGTAAGCATGTGCTCAGATTGTCTGGGAACTACAATTGCTTGAATCAAGTGGGAGTTAATCTTCCAGATAAGATAGTAATTGACAAAAGTTCTCTAGTCACTATCACCAAGTTACTAGAACTTTGTGATGAACTATAATATGCAAGGGATGACGAAAAACAATTCCCAAGCTCTTCGCGATACTAAAATCGGCGAAGGTAGAAATCAAGAAAAGCATCAAGTATTGATGGTTGACAAGACCACTAGTTTCAAGGAAAAGGGCAAAGGGAAGAAGGGGAACTTCAAGAAGAATGACAAGCAAGTTGCTGCTCAAGTGAAGAAGCCCAAGTCTGGACCTAAGCCTGAGACTAAGTGCTTCTACTGCAAAAGGACTGGTCACTAGAAGTGGAACTGCTCTAGGTATTTGGCGGATAAGAAGGATGGCAAAGTGTACAAAGGTATATTTTATATACATATTATTGATGTGTACTTTACTAGTGTTTATAGAAACCCCTCAGTATTCGATACAAGTTCAGTTGCTAAGAGTAGTAGCTCGAAATGGGAGTTGTAGAATGAACAGAGTCTAGTTAATGGTGAAGTGACGATGTGTGTTGGAAGTGGTTCCAAGATTGATATGATCATCATCCCGAACTCCCTATACTTTTGGGATTAGTGTTGAACCTAAGTAAATGGTATTTGGTATTTTTGTTGAGCATGAATATGATTTGATCATGTTTATTGCAATATGGTTATTCATTTAAAGTTAGAGAATAATTGTTGTTCTATTTACATGAATAAAACCTTCGATGGTCATACACCCAATGAAAATAGTTTGTTGGATCTCGATCATAGTGATACACATATTCATAATATTGAAGCGAAAAAATGCAAAGTTAATAATGATACTGCAACTTATTTGTGGCACTGCCGTTTAGGTCATATTGGTGTAACGCGCATGAAGAAACTCCATGCTAATGGGTTTTTGGAATCACTTGATTATGAATCATTTGATGCTTGCGAACCATGCCTCATAGGTAAGATGACTAAGACTTCGTTCTCCGGAACAATGGAGTGAGCAACTGATTTATTGGAACTAATACATACTGATGTATGCGGTCCAATGAGTGTTGAGGCTCGTGGTGGGTATCATTATTTTCTGACCTTCACATATGATTTGAGCAGATCTGGGTATATCTACTTGATGAAACATAAGTCTGAAACATTTGAAAAGCTCAAAGAATTTCAGAGTGAAGTGAAAAATCATCATAACAAGAAAATAAAGTTTCTACGATCTGATCGAGGAGACGAATATTTGAGTTATGAGTTTGGTCTTCAACTAAAACAATGTGGAATAGTTTCACAAATTCATTCCACCTAGAACACCATGGCATAATGGTGTGTCCAAATGTCATAACCGTACTTTATTGGATATAGTGCAATCTATGATGTCTCTTACCGATTTGCCACTACCGTTTTGGGGTTATGCATTAGAGACAACTACATTCACATTAAATAGGGCACCATCTAATCCGTTGAGACGACACCGTATGAACTATGGTTTGGCTAGAAACCTAAGCTGTCGTTTCTTAAAGTTTGGGGTTGTGATGCTTATGTGAAAAAGTTTCAGCCCGATATGCACAAACCTAAATCGGAAAAGTGCGTCTTCATAGGATACCCAAAAGAAATTATTGGATACACCTTCTATCATAGACCCGAAAGGCAATATCTTTGTTGCTAAGAGTGGAACCTTTCTAGAGAAGAAGTTTCTCTCAAAAGAAGTGAGTGGGAGGAATGTAGAACTTGATGAGGTAATTGTACCTTCTCCCGAATTGGAATGTAGTTCATCACAGAAATCAGTTCTACTGATCTCTACACCAATTAGTGAGGAAGCTAATGATGATGATCATGAAACTTCAGATCAAATTACTACCGAACCTCGTAGGACAACCAGAGTATGGTCCGCACCAGAGTGGTACGGTAATCCTTTCTAGAAGTGATGTTACTAGACCATGATGAACTGATACATCTCCGTCGTATCTACTTTTCCAAACACTTTTGCCCTTGTTTTGGACTCTAACTTGTATGATTTGAATGGAACTAACCCGGACTGACGCTGTTTTCAGCAGAATTACCATGATGTTGTTTTATGTGCAGAAAACAAATATAATCGGAATGACCTGAAACTCCATGGGAGGTCTTAGAAAAAATAATAAAAATTCCTCGCCAAATATGAAGACCAGGGGCCCCACACCCTTTCCACGAGGGTGGGGGCGCCCCCCCTAGGGCGCGCCCCCTACCTCGTGGGCCCCATGTTGACCCTCCGACGCCAACTCCAACTCTATATATTTGTTTTCGGAGAGAAAAAAATCAGAGAGAAGAAATCATCATGTTTTATGATACGGAGTCGCCGCCAAGCCCTAAAACCTCTCGGGAGGGCTGATCTGGAGTCCGTTCGAGGCTCCGGAGAGGGGGATTCGTCGCCCTCGTCATCATCAACCATCCTCCATCACCAATTTCATGATGCTCACCGCCGTGCGTGAGTAATTCCAATGTAGGCTTGCTGGACGGTGATGGGTTGGATGAGATTTATCATGTAATCGAGTTAGTTTTGTTAGGGTTTGATCCCTAGTATCCATTATGTTCTGAGATTGATGTTGCTATGACTTTGATATGCTTAAGGCTTGTCACTAGGGCCCGAGTGCCATGATTTCAGATCCGAACCTATTATGTTTTCATGAATATATGTGAGTTCTAGATCCTATCTTGCAAGTCTATAGTCACCTACTATGTGTTATGATCCGGCAACCCCGAAGTGACAATAATCGGGACCACTCCCAGTGATGACCATAGTTTGAGGAGTTCATGTATTCACTATGTGCTAATGTTTTGTTCCGGTTCTCTATTAAAAGGAGGCCTTAATATCCCTTAGTTTCCAATAGGACCCCGCTGCCACGGGAGGGTAGGACAAAAGATGTCATGCAAGTTCTTTTCCATAAGCACGTATGACTATATACGGAATACATGCCTACATTACATTGATGAATTGGAGCTAGTTCTGTGTCACCCTATGTTATGACTGTTACATGATGAACCGCATCCATCATAATTATCCATCACTGATCCGGTGCCTACGAGTTTTCCATATACTGGTTTTCGCTTATTTACTTTTCTGCTGCTACTGTTACAATCACTACAAAATACCAAAAACATTACTTTTGCTGTCTTTACTTTTGTTGCCGCTACCACCACTATCATATTACTTTGCTACTAAACACTTTGGTGCAGATACTAAGTTTCCAGGTGTGGTTGAATTGACAACTCAGCTGCTAATACTTGAGAATATTCTTTGGCTCCCCTTGTGTCGAATCAATAAATTTGGGTTGAATACTCTACCCTCGAAAGCTGTTGCGATCCCCTATACTTGTGGGTTATCAAGACCAATTTCTGGTGCCGTTGCCGGGGAGCATAGCTCTATTCTTTGAGTCACTTGGGATTTATATCTGCTGGACACTATGAAGAACTTGAGAGATCCAAAAACCAAGATCTATCCCTCAACTACGAGGGGAGGTAAGGAACTGCCATCTAGCTCTGCACTTGATTCACCTTCTGTTATGAGTAAGTTTGCAACACCTACACCTGCTTCTGCTATTCGTTCTGATATGTCGCATGTTATTGATGATGCCACTTCTGCCATGCATGATACTTATGATGAAACTGCTTCTATGCCTGATACTACTGTGCCCCTTAGTGAATTTCTTGATGAACAAATTGCTAGGGCTAGAGAAAAAGAAATTATTGAATCTGAATACGATGATGATAGTGATGATGAAAATATGCCTGTTATTCCTG
The DNA here is from genome assembly GCF_018294505.1 of Triticum aestivum. Classification (NCBI taxonomy): domain Eukaryota; kingdom Viridiplantae; phylum Streptophyta; class Magnoliopsida; order Poales; family Poaceae; genus Triticum; species Triticum aestivum. The sequence goes on from NC_057794.1 coordinate 27,155,247, forward strand.
AGGGTTATCTTTTTGATATGGAATCTTCTGCTGCTATTTCTGCTTGCAAAGATAGATATGAGCTTAAGAGGTTATTAATTAAATGGAACAAAGAATCACTTAGAGATAGAATGAGACCTGACCCTGCTTTTGCTACTTCACCTATATGTGTTCCTGATAAATATTATGAATTCTCTGTTGGTCCTCATATAATTACTTTGGTTGAATCTGATCCGTTTTATGGCTATGAATCTGAAATTGTCGTGGCACATCTTACTAAGTTAAATGATATAGCTGCCCTGTTCACTAATAATGAGAGATCATGTTACCTCTATTTACTCAAAATATTTCTATTCTCATTAAAGGGTGATGCTAAGATATGGTTTAATTCTCTTGATCCTGGTTGTGTGCGTAGTCCCCAGGATATGATTTATTACTTCTTTGCTAAATACTTCCCTGCTCATAAGAAACAAGATGATTTGAGGGAAATATATAACTTTGTGCAAATTAAAGAAGAGACTCTCCCACAAGCTTGGGGGAGGCTTCTCAAGTTACTTAATGCTTTGCCTGATCATCCTCTTAAGAAACCTGAAATACTTGATATCTTTTATAATGGACTAACCGATGCTTCCAGAGATTACCTGGATAGTTGTGCTGGTTCTCTTTTCAGGGAAAGAACACCGGATGAAGCTGAAATTCTATTGAATAATATGTTGACAAATGAAAATAATTGGGCACCTCCTGAGCCAGCTCCTGAGCCAACTCCTGCTCCAATTACTGAGCCTATTCCTAAACCAACTCCGAAGAAGAGAGGTGTTCTATTTCTCAGTCCCGAAGATATGCAAGAGGCAAAGAAATCTATGAAAGAAAAAGGTATTAAAGCTGAAGACGTTAAGAATTTACCTCCTATTGAAGAAATACATGGTCTTAATATACCGCCTGTTGAAGAAACATATGATCTTAATTATTTATTTACTGAAGAACCTCCTGATCCCGATATCCCGACACAGGTAGTAAAGGTAAATTCTCTCTATAGATATGATAAAGCTGAAGTCCCTCCTACTAAAATTGCTAGTCAGTGCTTGGATGAGTTTGATAACTTTATGTTTAAGCAAGACGACTTCAATGCTTATTTTGGTAGACAATTAAAAGAAAATGCTTATATGATTAGACGCTTGGGTGATTATATGGCTGATATTAAAGGTGAACTTAAACTTGTTAGCAAACATGCTTCTATGGTTACCACTCAAGTAGAACAAGTACTTAAGCTCAAAAAGAAGTGCTTGATGAAATGAATAGTAAGAAAAATGATTATGCTGTTAGAGTGGCTACTAGAACTGGTAGAATGACTCAGGAACCTTTGTATCCTGAAGGCCACCCTAAGAGAATCGAGCAAGATTCTCAAAGAAATAATATTGATGTTCCTAGTTCTTCTAAAAAGAAGAAGAAGAAAAATGATAGAACTGTGCAAACTTCTAGTGAACCTATTGCTGAACCACCTGATAATCCAAATGATATATCTATGTCTGATGCTGAAACACAATCTGGTAATGAACATGAACCTAGTAAAAATATTAATGATGATGTTCATGATGATGCTCAACCTAGTAATGATAATGATGTAGAAATTGAACCTGCTGTTGATCTTGATAACCCACAATCAAAGAATCAACGTTATAATAAAAGAGACTTTGTTGCTAGGAAACATGGTAAAGAAAGAGAACCTTGGGTTCAGAAACCCATGCCTTTTCCTCCGAAACCATCCAAGAAAAAGGATGATGAGGATTTTGAGCGCTTTGCTGAAATGATTAGGCCTATCTTTTTGCGTATGAGATTAACTGATGTGCTCAAAACTAATCCTTATGCTAAGTATATGAAGGATATCATTACTAATAAAAGAAAGATACCGGAAGCTGAAATTTCCACCATGCTTGCTAATTATACTTTTAAGGGTGGAATACCAAAGAAACTTGGAGACCCCGGAGTACCTACTATACCTTGCTCCATTAAAAGAAATTATATTAAAACAGCTTTATGTGATCTTGGAGCCGGTGTCAGTGTTATGCCTCTCTCTTTATACCATAGAATTGACTTGAATAAGTTGACATCTTTGGAAATGGCTGATAAATCAACTGCTATACCTGTCGGTATCTGTGAGGATGTGCCTGTTGTGGTTGCAAACGTTACTATTTTAACGGACTTTGTTATTCTTGATATTCCCGAGGATGATAGTATGTCTATTATTCTTGGAAGACCTTTTCTTAATACTGCAGGGGCTGTTATTGATTGCAACAAAGGCAATGTCACTTTTCATGTTAATGGTAATGAGCATACGGTACACTTTCCGAGGAAATAACCTCAAGTTCATAGTATCAACTCTATTGGAAAAATTCCATCGATTATATTTGGAGGTTTTGAATTTCCTCTTCCTACTGTCAAAAAGAAATATGATATACTTATTAGTGGGGATGTGCATATCCCCGTTGAGGTAACTTAGTGTTATTCGAAATTTCTCCAGTTTCATGATTATTGGAATGAGTTTGTTAACAAGACTTGATCAACCTTGTTAGTGGATTCTTTTTGATGAGCATGAGATGGATGAAACTAGAAGCACAAACTTCTGTACCCTACTTTTACTTTCTGTTATTTATATTAAATAAAGTAAAAATAGTATTTTTCTGTCTGTTATCTGATTATCCGTGCAATATAAAAATATTCCGAAAATAAAAGTCCTTAGAAAGCCATGCCAATTTAATATGATTTTTTCGAGAATATTTGAGGATTTACTGTGCAAAAATTACCGCGGGAGGAGCTGCCACCTGGTCACGAGGGTGGTGGGTGCCCCCCCCCCTATTGGGCGCGCCCCCTGCCTCGTGAGCTCACGGTGGCCCTCCTCCATTTATCCCAGCACCCATCTTCTTCCTCTATCTCACACAAACCCGAAAAACCAACTCAAGCACGAGTTCCAGCCACTTTTGCTATGATTTTCGATCTCCTTGCTCAAAGCACCTCTCGCAAAACTGCTTGGGGAGATTGTTCCTTGGTATGTGACTCCTCCATTGGTCCAATTAGTTTTTGTTCTAGTGCTTTATTCATTGCAAACTTGTGCTGCATAGGTGACCATGTTCTTGAGCTTGCATGTCAAATTTATATGGTTCCAAGTAGTTCTAATGCTTGATATAGGCTCTAGGCACTTGTAGGAGTAGTTGCTATCAGTTTTATTGAAGTTTGGTTTACTTTTATTTTGAAGTTGCTAAAAATTTCAGAATTTTTCAGAGAAAAACAATATGTTTAGGAAGATGTTCCAAGGTGGTTCCTCTAAGAAGCAAGGACCCTGAATTGCTATGCGCGATGCTGACGAGGATCCACCAAGAGACGCTCCAGTACGGCCTTGCGAATGGCTGTCGGAAAATTTTATGGACCGTGCGGGAATTAAAGAAGAATTCAAATCATATTTGCGCAATGCCGGTCTTGAGGATTTTGAGGCTAACAAATGCCCCCAGTATCATGATCTCACAAGTTCATTTGTGAGGAGGTTTGAGTATTCATCTTCGCGTAATTCTCCTTCAGTCATATTTGATCTTTACGACAAATCTTATACCATGGACCTAGAAGATTTCACTTCTGCTTGTGAACTTCCATCATGGGGCAGTATTAGGGACCCCCCTAAATCTGAATTTAGAAACTTTCTTGCTAGTATAACTGTGGGGAAATCCAGAGATATAACGCAGGCTACCATAGGGAGCATTCACTTTCCTGCTATACATTATTTTGCTCTCTTCATCGGTAGATGCATAAATGCTAAGGATGAAGCATGTCACATGTGTGTCCCTGATCTTAGCATTCTTAAGAGTGCTGTGTTAGGAGACCAATCTTATCATATGGGAGCCATTGTAGCTCGTGGGTTGCATCATAATAGACATAATGGAGATTTCTTTGGAGGAATTTATGCAACCCGCTTAGCTCATTTTCTTGAAATAGACATTCGTGAGGGTGATATGGAGTTGCCTCCTGCATATTTAGATTATAACTCTATGGTTTTGCACCAGTTTGTTGAGAGGCCTGAATCACCTCTCTTATATCGGTCAATTTTTGATAAACGACGTGTTTTCCATATTACTCTCCCTGCTCCTGCCTTCTTTGATTCACAGACAAAAGGAAGATATGTTATTACCACAGAGGAGGCAGAAGAGTACGAGAGGAGGGTGGAGGCAGCCCGACTCCACGCTGCAGCTCAGCAGACGATAACCGCTGCACATCAGTATGATCCCAACTATTCCTCTTCATCACAGTATGACCCCAACAACTATTATTATGGATATCCGCCAGGCAGCCGTGGCCATAGACCAACTTAGGCCAAAAGCCTAATCTTGGGGGAGTACGTATTTCTCACCGACATTACATTTATGTTCACACACACTCATTGCTAGATGTCGGTGCTCATACTTTTTCATTGTAATATCCATGCTAGTTTATTTTCTTTTTCCTGCTTTCTTCTTGTGTGTTTAGTAAACCTTAAGAAAACAAAAAAAAATTAGTGGTAGTTTATTTTTCAGCTGTAGTAGTAATAACTAAAAAGAAAACCCAAAAATATTTCCTGTTCTTCTTCTGCTTGTTGGGAGCTCTCCCGTGTAAATAGTTTTATTTCTTTCCTTTTCTTTGGGGGTCAGTAGGAGAAGACCATAATTAAATTGTTGAAGTGGCTCTTATATGCATTATTGTTGATTTAACCAAGAGCCCATATTGCCTTGTCTTCTCCTGTTTATTGAATGCTCGCAGATTCCAGCTTAGTCCAATGCACGTGCACTCTTATTATTATTCACACCATTCAGTCGTGCAAGTGAAAGGCAATTATGATGATATATGATGGACTGACTGAGATGAGAAAAGCTGGTATTAACTCGACCTCTTTTGTTTTTGTAAATATGATGAGTCTCGCGTTCTTGATTCAGCTTATTATGAATAAACATGTTTGCAATGACAATTAGAGATCAGAGTTGCTTGTGCCATGCTTGATTAGCTATGAGTTATAATGATTTACCTTGTATGCCAACATGCTATTGAGATGATTATGATGTGGTATGATGGGGTGGTATCCTCCTTTGAATGATTTAAGTGACTTGACTTGGCACATGTTCACACATGTAGTTGAAACAAAATCAACATAGCCTTCACGATATTTATGTTCGTGGTGAATTATATCCTACTCATGCTTGCATCCAATGTTTATTAATTTTAATGCATGTACATGGCTGTTGTCGCTGTCTAGTTGGTCGCTTCCCAGTCTTTTGCTAGCCTTCACCTGTACTAAGCGGGAATACTGCTTGTGCATCCAATCCCTTAAACCCCAAAGTTATTCCAGATGAGTCCACTATACCTTCCTATATGCGGTATCTACCTGCCGTTCCAAGTAAATTTGTATGTGCCAAACTCTAAACCTTCAAATAAACTTTATGTTTTGTATGCTCGAATAGCTCATGTATCAACAAATGCTGTCCTTATCTTTCGTGTTAGGCAGGTTATTCTCAAGAGGAGTGGACTCCGCTCCTCACTCACGAGAAAATGGCTGGTCACCGGGATGCCCAGTCCCATGCTTTATGCAAACTAAATCAAAATTAATTGCAAACAAAACTCCCCCTGGGACCTGATGTATGTTGGAGGCACTCGTTGTTTCGAGCAAGCCATGGATTGATGCTTGTTGGTGGAGGGGGAGTATAAACTTTACCATTCTGTTTGGGAACCGCCTATAATGTGTTTAGCATGGAAGATATCGCCATCTCTTAGTTGTTACGTTGACAGTGAAAGTATACCGCTCAAAATACAATTTATCTCTATTTCAAAACCGAGCTCTGGCACCTCTACAAATCCCTGCTTCCCTCTGTGAAGGGCCTATCCATTTACTTTTATGCTGAGTCATCACCCTCTTATTAAAAAGCACTAGCTGGAGAGCACAACCGTCATTTGCATTCATCACTATTAATTTATATTGGGTATGACTATGATTTGATCTCTTTTACCATGAATTACAATGTCTAGTCAGTCCTTGATCTTTAAAGGTGCTCTGCATTTATGTTTTGCGGTCTCAGAAAGGGCTAGCGAGATACCATCTTGTTATATCATATTATGATTGTTTTAAGAAAGTGTTGTCATCCGAGATTTATTATTATAACTTGCTAGTTGATTATGCTATTGATACGAGTAATTGTGAGACCTGAGAATTATTGCAAACATGGTTAGTTATGATCTATGCTGAAAACTTGAATGCTGGCTTGACATAGTTACAACAACAAGAGCAAACAGAGTTTGTAAAAGTTTTTCTTTCTTTCTTTCAGTTTGTCAACTGAATTGCTTGAGGACAGGCAAGGGTTTAAGCATGGGGGAGTTGATACGTCTCCGTCGTATCTACTTTTCCAAACACTTTTGCCCTTGTTTTGAACTCTAACTTGTATGATTTGAATGGAACTAACCCGGACTGACACTGTTTTTGGCAGAATTACCATGATGTTGTTTTATGTGCAGAAAAGAAATATTCTCGGAATGACCTGAAACTCCACGGGAGGTCTTAGAAAAAATAGTAAAAAATCCCCGCCAAATATGAAGACCAGGGGGCCCACACCCTTTCCACGAGGGTGGGGGCGCCCCCCTAGGGCGCGCCCCCTACCTCGTGGGCCCCCTGTTGACCCTCCGACGCCAACTCCAACTCTATATATTTGCTTTCGGAGAGAAAAAAATCAGAGAGAAGAAATCATCGCGTTTTACGATACGGAGCCGCCGCCAAGCCCTAAAACCTCTCGGGAGGGCTGATCTGGAGTCCGTTCGGGGCTCCGGAGAGGGGGATTCGTCGCCGTCGTCATCATCAACCATCCTCCATCACCAATTTCATGATACTCACCGCCGTGCGTGAGTAATTCCATCGTAGGCTTGCTGGACAGTGATGGGTTGGATGAGATTTATCATGTAATCGAGTTAGTTTTGTTAGGGTTTGATCCCTAGTATCCATTATGTCTGAGATTGATGTTGCTATGACTTTGCTATGCTTAATGCTTGTCACTAGGGCCCGAGTGCCATGATTTCAGATCTGAACCTATTATGTTTTCATGAATATATGTGAGTTCTTGATCCTATCTTGCAAGTCTATAGTCACCTACTATGTGTTATGATCCGGCAACCCCGAAGTGACAATAATCGGGACCACTCCCGGTGATGACCATAGTTTGAGGAGTTTATGTATTCACTATGTGCTAATGCTTTGTTTCGGTTCTCTCTTAAAAGGAGGCCTTAATATCCCTTATTTTCCAATAGAACCCCGCTGGCACGGGAGGGTAGGACAAAAAATGTCATGCAAGTTCTTTTCCATAAGCACGTATGACTATAAACGGAATACATGCCTACATTACATTGATGAATTGGAGCTAGTTCTGTGTCACCCTATGTTATGACTGTTACATGATGAACCGCATCCGGCATAATTATCCATCACTGATCCGGTGCCTACGAGTTTTCCATATACTGGTTTTCTCTTATTTACTTTTCCGCTACTACTGTTACAATCACTACAAAATACCAAAAAACATTACTTTTGCTGTCTTTACTTTTGTTGCTGCTACCACCACTATCATATTACTTTGCTACTAAACACTTTGCTGCAGATACTAAGTTTCCAGGTGTGGTTGAATTAACAACTCAACTGCTAATACTTGAGAATATTCTTTGGCTCCCCTTGTGTCGAATCAATAAATTTGGGTTGAATACTCTACCCTCGAAAGCTATTGCGATCCCCTATACTTGTGGGTTATCACGAACCTACGTACTATGAGGAAGCGAAGATGAACCCAGATTCCGCGAAATGGCTTGAGGCCATGAAATCTGAGATGGGATCCATGTATGAGAACAAAGTATGGACTTTGAATGACATGCCCGATGCTCGGTGAGTCATTAAGAATAAATGGATCTTCAAGAGGAAGATGGACGCCGATAGTAGTGTTACTATCTACAAAGCTCGAATTGTCGCAAAATGTTTTCGACAAGTTCAAAGTGTTGACTCCGATGAGATTTTCTCACTCGTATCAATGCTTAAAAGTCTGTCCCAATCATGTTAGCAGTTGCCGCATTTTATGAAATCTGGCAAATGGATGTCAAAATTGTATTCCTTAATGGATTTCTTAAAGAAGAGATGTATATGGTGCAACCAGAAGGTTTTGTCGATCATAAAGGTGCTAACAAAGTGAGCAAGCTCCAGCGATCCATCTATGGACTGGTGCAAGCATCTCGGAGTTGGAATATATGCTTTGATAAAGTGATCAAAGCATATGGTTTTATACATAATTGCTTTGAAGCCTGTATTTACAAGAAAGTGAGTGGGAGCACTACAACATTTCTGATAAGTATATGTGAATGACATATTGTTGATTGGAAATAATGTAGAATTTTCTGGAAAGCTTAAAGGAGTGTTTGAAAAGAGTTTTTCAAAGAAAGACCTCGATGAAGCTACTTACATATTGAGCATCAAGATCTATAGAGATAGATCAAGACACTTGATATATTTTCAATAAGTACATACCCTGACAAGATTTTGAAGTAGTTCAAAATGGAAAAGTTAAAGAAGGAGTTCTCGCCTGTGTTGCAAGGTGTGAAGTTGAGTAAAGACTCAAAACCCGACCACGGCAGAAAATAGAAAGAGAATGAAAAGTCATTCCCTATACATCAGTCATAGGTTCTATAAAGTATGTTATGTTGTGTACCAGACCTATTGTGTACCTCACCATAAGTTTGGCAAGAGGGTACAATGGTGATCCAGGAGTGGACCATTGTACATCGGTCAAAAATATCCTTAGTGGAATAAGGAAATGTTTCTCGGTTATGGAGGTGACAAAGAGTTCGCCATAAAGAGTTACGTCGATGCAAGCTTTGACACAGATCTGGATGACTCTAAGTCTCGATCTAGATACATATCGAAAGTGGGAGCAATCAGCTAGAGTAGCTCCGTGCAAAGCATCGTACACATATAAAATTTGCAAAATACATACGACTCTGAATGTGGCAGACCCATTGACTAAATTTCTCTCACAAGCAAAACATGATCACTCTTTGGGTGTTAATCGCATAGCGATGTGAACTAGGTTATTGACTCTAGTAAACCCTTTGGGTGTTAGTCACGTGGAGATGTGAACTAATCACATAAAGATGTGAACTATTGGTGTTAAATCACATGACGATGTGAACTAGATTATTGACTCTAGTGCAAGTGGGAGACTGAAGGAAATATGCCCTAGAGGCAATAATAAATTTTTTATTTATTTCCTTATATCATGATAAATGTTTATTATTCATGCTAGAATTGTATTAACCAGAAACTTAGTACATATGTGAATACATAGACAAACAGAGTGTCACTAGTATGCCTCTACTTGACTAGCTCGTTGAATCAAAGATGGTTAAGTTTCCTAGCCATAGACATGAGTTGTCATTTTATTAACGGGATCACATCATTGGAGAATGATGTGGTTGACTTGACCCATCCGTTAGCTTAGCACGATGATCATTTAGTTTGTTGTTATTGCTTTCTTCATAACTTATACATGTTCCTATGACTATTAGATTATGCAACTCCCGGATACCGGAGGAACACTTTGTGTGCTACCAAATGTCACAACGTAACCGGGTGATTATAAAGGTGCTCTACATGTGTCTCCAATGGTGTTTGTTGAGTTGGCATAGATCGAGATTAGGATTTGTCACTCCGAGTATCGGAGAGGTATCTCTGGGCCCTCTCGGTAATGCACATCACTATAAGCCTTGCAACCATTGTGGCTAGGGGGAGGGGCGGCGCCCCCTCCTTCCTTCTCTTCTCTTTTCCCTTTCCTTCTCTCCTACTCCTACTACATGGAAGGGGGAGAATCCTACTCCCGGTGGGAGTAGGACTTCCCAGGGCGCGCCATAGTAGAGGGCCGGCCCTCCCCCTCCTCCACTACTTTATATATGGGGGAGGGGGGCACCCCATTGACACACAAGTTGATCATTGATCTTTTAGCCGTGTGCGGTGCCCCTTCCACCATAATCCACCTCCGGCATATTGTAGCGGTGCTTAGGCGAAGCCCTGCATCATTAGATTCATCAACACCGTCATCACGTTGTCGTGCTGACGGAATTCTCCCTCGAAGCTCTACTGGATCGTGAGTTCGTGGGACATCACCGAGCTGAACGTGTGTAGATCGCTGAGGTGTCGGACGTTCGGTACTAGGATCGGTCGACCATGAAGACGTATGAGTACATCAACCGCGTTGTCATAACGCTTCCGCTTACGATCTACGAGGGTACGTGGATGACACTCTCCCCTCTCATTGCTATGCATCACCACGATCTTGCGTGTGCGTAGGATTTTTCTTTTGAAATTACTGCATTCCCCAACAACATGATCCAATCATATTATGCTCAATGCAAACACCAAATAACATTTATTTTAGGTTCAACACTAATCCCGAAGGTAAATGGAGTGTGCGATGGTGATCTTATCAACATTGGAATCACATCCAACACACATTGTCACCTTGCCCTCAACTAGTCTCTGCTCATTTTATAACTCTTGTTTCAAGTCACTAATCATAGCAACTGAACCAGTATCAAATACCCAATGTTGAACCAGTATGAATACTAGTAAAGTACACATCAATAACATGTATATCATATATACTTTTGTTCACTTTGCCATCCTTCTTATCCGCCAAGTATTGGGGGCAGTTCCGCTTCCAGTGACCATTTCCTTTGCAGTAGAAGCACTCAGTTTCGGGCTTGCACTACTAGGAAAAGGGCTATAGATAGGATTGATACTAATGGCGTACCATGGAAGCAGTGCGCCACTAATATATACTAATGGCACACCGGTTGGTGATGCGCCATTAGTGTGGAAGACACTAATGGCGCACCGGAAACAGGGTGCGCCACTAGTATTAAATTATTATTTTTCCATTTTTCCATACATACTAATGGCGCATCAGGTCGAAGTGCGCCATTACTAGTTCTAAGTAGTAATGGCGCACCAAGCAGACATTGCGCCATTACTGTAAAAAAAATTATTCTTTTTTTGCAAAACTACTAATGGCGCATCGTTTCACAGTGCGCCATTACTATTTAAACTAGTAATGACGCACTATTACCCGGTGCGCCATTAGTATATATATTTATTTTTTTTACTTTTTTGCAAAACTACTAATGGCGCACCACCTGCAGGTGCGCCATTAGTAACCAGGGTTACTAATGGCGCATTTGCTGGTGGTGCGCCATTAGTAACCTGGGACCCCAACAAGATATTTTGGACAGCCCCACACCTACCCACTCACTTTCCCCACTTCATTCCCTCCACCTCCTTCTCCAAGCTTTCGGCCATCTCCTCCTCCTCACCTCATTTCCACCATAGATTCATCAAAATTAAGTGGTGAAATTACCTTTTTTGATAGGTAAGTAAGGGGAAAGCTATCTTCATGATGTAGATCTACTTTTTTTCTCCCTAGCTCGCTCCAACAACGTGCACATGCACTTTTTGTGGCCTAGCTAGATCTATGTATGTTTGTGGTGTTGCATGTGTTTGTGGTGTTGCATATATGTTTGTGTTTGAAGGTACCGGTATTTGAAATGCGATAGTTGCCAATATTTTGCCGGAATGTTTTGATTCATTTCCGTTTCGGCGAGAATTTTGGCACTATGCATTCTTTTTGGTCCTATTTTTAGGGAAGGTCATGCCAAATTTTTTCTTGGTTCTAAAATATCGTTTTGCTCTACCCCGCAGGCGACCATGGTCCGCACGATGACTGAAGGCATCGTGAATAGGTTTTTGAGCTCCGCGAAGGCCGAGATGCTTCAAAAGAACGAGATGGAGATAAGATGTCCGTGTCGAAGATGCAAGCTGAAGAGCCTTATTGCGGACCCGGATTCCGGGCAGGTGCGGGACCACCTGCTCTTGCGTGGTTTCATGGATGGCTATCGGTGGCAAGGTGATGAAGATGACTATGAAGTCGTCCATGGGGGTCGGGCAAGAAATGAGGAAGGGCAACAAGACAAGTACCACCGCGGCGAGGGCGGGCGAGAAGACGAAGAATCTCCAGGACATGATCACGACGGTGATGCTGTACACAGTCATCATGTAGAAGATGTCGTACATGATGATGAGGAAGATCAAGACGAAGGGCATGATCATGAAGATGAAGATGCCGGAGCAGACGACGATGGAGGCTGGGTGCAGGACCCTCATATTCAAGAGCTGCTTCTCAAGCAGACGGATAACGCAAGAGCTGCCGCCCGAGAGAAAGCCAAGCTGGATCAACTGGAGATAGACGCGGTTACTCCATTGTATGAAGGATGCAGGCCCGAGGATACCCGCCTGAAAGTAACGCTCATGGCTCTGGAGATGAAGGTAAAACACAAAATGACCGACGCATGCTTCGACGAGAACATGTCATTCTGGCACGAACGTCTTCCCAAGGGGAACAAGTGCCCGACCAGTTTCGAGGAGGCGAAGAAAATCGTGTGTCCTCTGGATTTACCGCACGTGAAATACCATGTGTGCATGAACAATTGTATCATTTATCGGGACGAGCACGCGGAGTCTACCATATGTCCGGTGTGCGGCGTCACTCGATACAAGAAGAGGAAGAAAGCTCCTCGAAAATCGGTGTGGTACTTTCCGATCACTCCTCGTCTGCAGCGGTATTTCGCGGACCCTAAGGTAGCAAAGCTCCTGCGTTGGCACGCGGATAGGGAGGAGAAGAAGCGGGAAGATGACGGAAATGATCCGGAGATAAATAAAAAAGACAAGATGCTGAGTCACCCTAAGGATGCGAGCCAGTGGCAAGCGTTGAACTTCGAATACCCAGAATTTGGGAAGGATCCAAGGAACATCATGCTGGGCGCGAGCACCGATGGAGTCAATCCGTTTGGCAGCCAGAGAAGCACACATAGCACCTGGCCTGTGTTTGTGTGGATGTACAACCTTCCCCCCTGGTTGTGCATGAAGAGGAAGTACATTCACATGAGTATGCTAATTGAAGGGCCGAAACAACCAGGGAACGACATCAATCTGTATCTGGGGCTGCTGAAGGAGGAGCTAGACACGCTGTGGAAAACGCCAGCCAATACGTGGGACGCCGCAGAGAAAGAATATTTCCCTATGAGAGCCGCACTGCTCACGACGGTGCACGACTATCTCGGTTACGGATATCTCGCGGGGCAGGTAGTCCACGGATTTTCTGGATGCGTAAGGTGCATGGATGACACAACGTATCGCCAGCTAGATAGAGATCCCGGGTCTTCGAAAACCGTGTTCATGGGACATCGAAGGTGGCTTCGCGACGATGACCCGTGGAGGAAACGCAAGGATCTGTTCGATGGTGAAACCGAACCCCGAAAACGCCCGTGTACGAGGAGCGGCGAGGAAATAGACGAGCTGTTGAAAAATTGGAAAGACTGCCCACTGCCGGGAAAGAAGCAAAAGGCGCCAGAGCCGGGAAAGAAGCGAAAGGCGCCAGAGCCGCTGCTGAAGGTATGGAAAACGAGGTCTGTTTTCTGGGACTTGCCGTACTGGAAGATCCACCGTGTGCCTCACAGCCTTGATGTCATGCATATCACGAAGAACGTGTGCGAGAGTCTGCTTGGTACCCTGCTCAACATGCCAGAGAGGACCAAAGATGGGCCGAAAGCAAGGGCAGACTTGAAATCAATGGGCATCAGGCAGGAGCTTCACGCTAATGATGATGATGATGATGATGATGATGATGATGATGATGATGATGATGATGATGATGAGGCGAAGCAGGACACAGAAAGTCGTCGCAAAGGCAAAAAGGCCAAGAAGACCGGAAATGACTACCCTCCCGCGTGCTTCACTCTAAGTCAGGAGGAGATCGAGCAGTTTTTCACCTGCCTCCTAGGAGTAAAACTTCCTTACGGTTACGCGGGGAAGATAAGCAGATACCTAGACCCAGCGAAGCAGAAGTTCAGCGGGATGAAGTCTCACGACTGTCACGTGCTGATGACGCAGATACTTCCAGTTGCAATCCGTGGGATCATGGACGCGCACGTCCGTGAAACGCTATTTGGCCTATGCAACTTTTTCGACGTCATCTCTCGGAAGTCGATTGGCGTGAGGCAACTCAGAAGGCTACAGGAAGAGATCGTGGTGATACTATGCGAGCTTGAGATGTACTTCCCGCCCGCATTCTTCGACGTTATGGTGCATCTGCTGGTCCATATCATGGAGGATATCATCCAACTCGGGCCGACGTTCCTGCACAGCATGATGCCGTTCGAAAGGATGAATGGTGTCATCAAAGGATACGTTCGCAACATGTCATGTCCAGAGGGAAGTATAGCCAGGGGCTTTCTGACCGAAGAGTGCATCTCCTACTGCACGAATTATCTAGGCATCGAGAACCCCGTTGGTCTGCCCGTCAACAGGCACCTCGGCAGGCTCGCTGGATGGGGTCACCGTGAGGGTCGCCGCGAAATGCATGTCGACTTCGAGGGTCGACTCGCCGACATTGAAAGAGCAAACCTAGTCGCGCTACAACACATAGACGTGGTCGATCCTTGGGTGGTAGAGCACAAAACCTTTATTGAGAAGACGTACAATGACCGAGGCCAACAGAGGACGGACGGAGATATACTCAAAGAGCACAACTCATGTTTCACGCGTTGGTTCAAGCAGAAGCTTCTGTCGTACCCTTTACATGAAGATTCTTCCGCGGAAGAACAACTCATATTCGCCTTGTCACAGGGCGCCGAGCACAACCTGATGACCTATGAGGCGTACGATATCAACGGCTACACATTCTACACCGAGGACAAGGACATGAAGAGCGATGGTTATCAGAACTCCGGGGTAACGATGGAATCCTACACCGGTAACGACAAGGACAGATACTACGGAAGGATCGAGGAGATCTGGGAGCTGAGCTACGCTGGAGAGAAGGTCCCGATGTTCCGTGTCAGATGGGCCAAGAGCGTCCTAAAAGAAGACCGGTATTTCACCACCATGGTTATACCCGAAGCCAAATCCAAGACCGCGGGCGCAAACGTCACCGCGAAAAATGAGCCATGGGTACTGGCTTCCCAAGTGGACCAATGCTTCTTCATTACCGACCCGTCAAAGCCCAGTCGTGTTGTCGTGAGGAGAGGCAAAAGGAAGATCATCGGAATGGATGGAGTAGCCAATGAGCAAGACTTCGACAAGTACGGCGACCCGAAGATCGAACATGACGACGACGATGAAGTAGCAGCACACACCACAAGAAGAAGCAGGACCACCCTACCTAAAGTACGTCCGTTCCACAGAAGAACTCCATTTGCGAAAAAGAAGGGCAAGGAGATTGTGAACATATAGCTAGCTAAGATCGATTGTATTTAAATCGTAGTCTTCATTTCTCGATTGTATTTCAAGGGCACTTTTTGATATCATGAATATTTTTAAATTTCATGGGCACTTTTTGAATTCATGAGGACACTTGATCTCGATCCCCCTCCATCTCGTCTCGATTCCCCCTCCATCTCGATCTCGATCCCCCTCATCTCGATCCCACCCGCACCCTCCCCCGCTAGCTCCACCGCCGCCGACGACCCACCGCAACCCTCCCCCGCTCCACCGCCGCCGACGAGCACCCGGCCCCCTGCACCCTCCCCCGCTCCACCACCGCCAACGGGCACCCCCCGCACCCTCCCCCGCTCCACCGCCGCCGCCGATGATATTTTCAAGTAACAAATTTGAACATATTTTTTAAAAAATTATTACTGTTTTTATAAAAAATTATTACAGTTATGATTAAAACAAAATTCTAATGGCGCACCGAGGGGTGGTGCGCCATTAGAATAGTCATACTTATGGCGCACGAGGGGGTGGTGCGCCATTAGAAAGCTTCCCCCCACACTAAATTCTAATGGCGCACCGAGGGGTGGTGCGCCATTAGAATAGTCGTACTTATGGCGCACGAGGGGTGGTGCGCCGTTAGAAAGCTTCCCCCCCACACTAAATCCCCAATCTCTCTAATCTCTCCCCTGCCTCATCGATCTCACCCACTGTCCCCCGTGTTCGCCGTCCCCTCGCCGCCCCCTCACCTCCTTCGCCGTCCCCGAGCAGCATGGCCAGTCCAGACCAGGGAGGAGTTCCCCACGCACCCACCCGACCGCGCCGCCGCCTCGTCTCCTCCCACCTCTCGCCCCTCCGGCCGGAACGGCGGAACCCCCTCCCCCGCCTCCCGCCGCCTTCCCGCGCCGCCCACTCCGACCTCACCGTCCCCGAGCAACAGCAGCAGCAGCAGCGCTCCGCCCCCTCGCGCTAGCCTAGGGCTTCCGCTCAGGTATCGCCCCCTGTGACCTTGGCCACTTCGTTGCCTCCCGATAGAGCAGAGATTCTACTGCTTGTCTTGTGTTTTTCTGGGTTCCTGCGTGCGCGCGAGAGAGGAGAGGCGGGGATGGCTGGGCTGGGTGGGAACCCGTCTCGGCGAGTGGAGGAAATCTGAGAGAACACGGATTAGTCCGTCAGATGTAGTGTAGAATTGACTTCGTTTGGGCCGTGTTCATGATAGATTGTGGTAGCATATAGCTTTCGGTTTGGACCCTGTCACCAGTCGGACTGCCCGTCTGAGCAATTCCGGGGCTGCTTTGTACCACAGGAAGCTCGAAATTGTTGGTGCTGTCACTCTGATTTGTGTGACTTTGTGATGCATGGACTTGTTCTACCCGTGGTCTATGTACTGGAGATTTCTGAGGTAGATGCTTTTGTTCATCATAGTATAAAAGGTCAGGTCATGGAGCAGCGCTAGGCTTCTTGGGGAATTGAGAAAAAGGAACACTCCATGGTGCAGAGATGTGTCATCCTTGGCGCGGTTCTGTTTCCACAATTATAACGCAAGAATGCCCCTGACCTCATAGACTTAACACATACACACTTTGGCTGGAGCTTGCTAGCCAATGCTCCAGAATCCAGAAAATTTTCCACTACTAGGCTGCCGACAACCATTGCATATATCGGATGGACCCATGCGTAAGCACCTCAAGGGAAACATACCCAACCTTGTGGTCTCCAACAGTGCTTGTACTCTGCAATTCCATGCCTGTAGGCTACTAGGCTGTAAGCTGCACATGACTGAGTCTCCTGTTCTGGGTATCCCTGTTAAGGTTCCTAGATCAGCCCCTTGTGTGGCCTATTTGATTTGTAAAACTGTGGATGCTACTCCAAACATATTCTGCTACTGCTACTTGTTTTTTCACAGTTCTCCCAATGAACTTACTAGCATTTTATGTTACTGCTTGATTACTAGCATTGGGTAGCACCAGTAAACCTTATTTCGTGTATATTCACCTAGGTTACATCACCACAGCTCTATTTAAATCTCATTGCCGAAATTATATCTAGCAAATATCATCTCTGGTACTACTTGTGCTTGTATGTGTTTGTAAATTGAAAACCTGGAGTAGAACAAGTCCATGCATCACAATCTATCCTAATCTATTCCCCAAGCTATCACAATCTATCATAATTTATGTGTCCACCTATCATAATCTATTCTTTGACCATGGCAGTAGCTGGCATTTTGTTATGATAATTTCAGTATATATCTTACTGTCCTTTGCTGATCTCGTTGTATTTGGATGATTTTTTATCCTGTGAACTTGAATGTTGCAATGCTATTTTCTTCAGAGGCTACTGTCAAAAACTTGAGCTACTGTCTTGCAAAGATGATGATCATCTTGCTAGTTTGCTAGGTTTTGTTTCTGACCATTGTGTCGTGATGAATTTGCAGGTACCCCGAGTTGCCCTTGAGTTTGCCGGAATGTCGATTAACTTCCGTTCCGGCAAATTCGGGTACTCCATATGTCCTATTTTCAGCAAAGGTCATGCTAAAAATTTTCGTGAATTTTAGCATGACTTTGCTAAAAGTAGGACATATGGGGTACGTGCGACTAATGCATGGGCCGGGGTATCTTAGTACTTAGTTAAGTAGGATCAACTGCCCTGCCATTCTTGCTGCATTAAACCATAGGTGGCAATAGAGCCAAGTTATTAGGCCCAACTTAGAATTCTCCTTAGCATCGATAAACCCTAGATGATAAACCCAACATAGGTGGCAATAGAGCCAAGTGATTAGTGCCAAGTGATTAGACCCAACCTAGGGTGCCTCGGTGTCGATGAGAACCTAAATGATGTACGCTTAGGCTTTTAGGGTGCCTCGGCGTCGACAAAACCTAAATGATGAAAGCTTAGGCTTTTAGGGTGCCTCGGTGTCGACAAACCCTAAATGATGTAGTTTTGAATTATGAACGTAGGATATGTCTTCATCATCATCGGACGACGAAAGTCTCCCGGCGGAGTGCGACTGGTGCCACGACGATCGAGGTATGTGCAACATGCCTCACCTGGACGATGATCGGCGCTTCAGCATTAAGCTCGAGGAGACCTTCGAAGTTGAAACAGTACACAACGACGACAAGTGTTATTTTCATAATTAAGCATGAATTCAACTATTTCAACGTGTAATTTTCATCTTTTACAATTCGAGTATAGCTTATCCCATGCCATGCAAGACGCTATGTCTTGGAGAGGATGGATTTTGAAGACCATGAAATTTCTGAAACAAAGAAAATTCACCTAAGGACTCATCACAATGTGGACTTTGAAGTAAATCTATATAATTCTGAGAGCGTAACCCATTTTGGTTGCAAAAATTGGGAAGCATTTTGCAAGATGTATGGTTTTGATGAGGGTAAACTAGTACATCATTGCTAACTATGAAGTTATTACTATGTTTTTCAACAGATAATCCCAGAGAATTGTGTGCCTCATATGATGTATATGAAAGGTAGTGTTAATGTTTTGAACATACAGCCAGGTCATCCTACGAATCTCAACTGTCCATACGAGATTTCTAAAAGAAGTGGAGACATGAAAATCAAAGGATGGAAAAAATGTATGGATAGTCGTAAGGAGCTTCTTGGAAGCAAAAGGAAGCGAAGCGCAAGAATTGGAGACAGGATGTTCTCCATTCTCCATAATGGAGAGTCAGGGTCTATATTGTTTTATGCTATTTTAGCTTAAATAGGGTATTTAGGTCCTGCCTAATACTGATGATCATGTGCTAAGAAAAATTAAGTAGGGTTGGTTCGAAGACTATCAAGATGATGATCGTATGACTTGTTATGAATAACGAGTAGAAGTTGTATGATGATGATTAGTAGGACTTGTTAGGATTAGTATTACTTCCGACAAACTCGATACTCGCGGTCTTGAGACTTGTATTGTTTTATCTTTGTTCGGTCTTTTGAATTCGGAGACTAATATGATGAATTGTATTCGGAGACTAATCTTCTATTGTATTCGATGAATCTGATGTTGCTGTGTGCTGCTGTCTATATTCTGTCCAATAATATATTTTGTAACCTGTGCAAAAATCAGAAAAGCAAAAAAAACCTAATATTCACACTAATGGCGCACCACACAAGACACTAATGGCGCACTGTGATCATCACACTAATGGCGCATTAACTGCTGGTGCGCCATTAGAATGCCAAAGCACATGGGTACATATGGCCCCCTGCGAGGCATTCTAATGGCGCACTGCAGGCTATACTAATGGCGCACTACGTGGTGCGCCATTAGAACACCAGATACTAATGGCGCACCGGTGGTGCGCCATTAGAATTTAATTCTAATGGCGTGATGCCAGTGGCGCACCGGTAGTGCGTCATTAGAAGGCAAATTCGGTGCGCCACTAGCATGCCTTTTCCTAATAGTGTTGGGTCTAGCTTTGGGATTCTTCATGGGAGTGGCAACTTGCTTGTCATTCTTCTTGAAGTTCCCTTTCTTTCCCTTGCCCTTTTACTTGAAACAAGTGGTCTTGTCAACCATCAACACTTGATGCTTTTCTTGATTTCTACCTTCGATGATTTCAGCATTGCGAAGAGCTTGGGGAATCGTTTTCGTCATCCCTTGCATATTATAGTTCATCACGAAGTTCCAGTAACTTGCTGATAGTGAGTAGAGAACTCTGTCAATCACTATCTTATCTGGAAGATTAACTCCCACTTGATTCAAGCGATTGTAGTACTCAGACATTCTGAGCACATGCTCACTGGTTCAGCTATTCTCCTCCATCTTGTAGGCAAAAATACTTGTTAGAGGTCTCATACCTCTCGACTCGGGCATGAGTCTGAAATACCAATTTCAACTCTTGGAACATATAAGATGCTCCATGGCATTTCAAAACATTTTTGAAGTCCTGGTTATAATCTGTAAAGCATGGTGCACTAAACTATCAAGTAGTCATCATACCGAGATTTTCAAACGTTCATAACGTCCGCATTTGCTCCTGCAATAGTTCTGCCACCTAGCGGTGCATCAAGTACATAATTCTTCTGTGCAACAATGAGGATAATCCTCAGATCACGGACCTAGTCCGCATCATTGCTACTATCAACTTTCAAGTTAGTTTTCTCTAGGAACATATCATAAATAAAACGGGGAAGCTATACGCGAGCAATTGATCTACAACATAGATATGCAAATACTATCAGGACTAAGTTCATGATAAATTTAAGTTCAGTTAATCATATTACTTAAGAACTCCCACTTAGATAGACATCCCTCTAGTCATCTAAATGATCACGTGATCCATATCAACTAAACCATGTCCGATCATCACGTGAGATGGAGTAGCTTTCAATGGTGAACATCACTATGTTGATCATATCTACTATATGATTCACGTTCGACCTTTCGGTCTCAGTGTTCCGAGGGCATATCTGCATATGCTTGGCGTAACCCGAGTATTCTGCATGTGCAAAACTGGCTTGCACCCGTTGTATGTGAACGTAGAGCTTATCACACCCTACCATCGAGTGAAAAAAAGGCCTCACAAGATCTTTAGGATCACACTAGTGCCTGGCTCATTCGTCTTGGTCCTTCTCAAAAATTCAGGTGGGGAATCTCCACCCCGGTGACAATTCAAACAAAAGGCCTAACGAACATTTCTCACAAAGAAAGACCATGCATTTACCTCGATCTTCTTGCAGGAGGCTGAAGGCTGAAGTGTTGGGGAGGAGTTGTCGACAGCGTCAGCCGCTGCCGGCAAAGGTCGGCGGCAGGGGTCGGGGAGGCGCAAACGGGGAAAGAGCGGGAGGCGCGAGCTGGGAGGCCAACGGCGAGAAGGGGCTTGCTCAGCGGCTAGAGAGAATCGACGGCAGGGGGTGGCGCGTGCTCGATAGGGGAGGGGGTCCGGAGTCAGGCCCGCATCTGGATCTGGTTTAGATTTTCTCTCAAGAAGAGATGAATAAAGGGGTTCCAAAACAACACTTGCTCGGAGAGACTAATGATATTGCCCATCAAGTCCTAACTTCTAGTAGTTTTTTTCTGGATTTATTTCAGATGTCTGCCGATGTTCTTTTTAGTGGGAGAAGACGTTTTTGTCGACTATGGAGATGCTTGTAGTGATTTTGTCAATCTCATGGGATGTGTTGACTCAAGTCTCTCATAGCGGTGTGCGTGTGTTCTTACGAATTGAGCATATGTGCGTATGTATGAGCATATGCCGGGAGAATATCTCCCAGTGCTCCAAACTCGATAGCACATTTTAAAATGTTTGAAAATTCTGGAAAAAAACTAGCACATAGACACAACACAAATGCATGTTGTCAAAAAATTTGAAATCAAAGTTCAAAACATAGATTGAGAAATATAAATGAAAAATTCGACAGTAAATAGTACACAACATAAGTTGGGCTCTAGATTTGGCCCATTATCACATTGATGTCGGTTTTGTCATTTTGTATCTCAAGCAATGTTTTGAATTTTGATTTGAATTTTTTTGACAACATACATTAATGTTGTGTCAATGTGTTAGGATTTTTTTCAGAATTTTTTAAACATTTAAAAATGTGCTACTGAGTTTGGAGCACCGGGAGCACCCTAGGGATGGGAGTACCAGATATTCTCCCAGAAAAAAGAAGAAGCAATGCAAGCGGGATACACTGTGGCACTTGCACAATGTGCCTTTAAATAGGCAAGCGGAAGAGAACCGCTTGGCCTGGTAACCGCTCCAATCATTGGATTTCAAAATTTACTACACAAAACTGGCAGGGAATCATCCTCCACGTGGCAAAAAAATTACGTCATCAACACATAATCGTGTGTCACGCATGGTAATCAAGGTATCATGTGTTGGGGAACGCAGTAATTTCAAAAACTTTCCTACGCACATGCAAGATCATGGTGATGCATAGCAACGCGAGGGGAGAGCGTTGTCCACGTACCCTCGTAGACCATAAGTGGAAGCGTTATGACAACGCGGTTGATGTAGTCGTACATCTTCACGATCGACCGATCCTAGTACCGAAAGTACGGCACCTCCGCGATCTGCACACGTTCGGCTCGGTGATGTCCCGCGAACTCACGATCCAGCAGAGTCTCGAGGGAGAGCTTCGTTAGCACGATAGCGTGATGACGGTGGGCTTCGCCCAAGTACCGCTACGGTATGACCGAGGTGGATTATTGTGGAGGGGGCACCACACACGGCTAAGAGATTAATGATCAACTTATGTATCTATGGAGTGCCCCCTCCCCCGTATACAAAGGAGTGGAGGAGGGGAGGGCCGACCCTCTCTATGGCGCGCCCTAGGGGGAGTCCTCCTCCCACCGGGAGCAAGATTCCCCCTTTCCCTAGTAGGAGTAGGAGAGAAGGAAGGGGAAGAGAGAAGGAAGGGAGGGGGCGGCCCCCCACCCAATTTGGATTGGGCTAGGGGGGTGCGCCCTCCTCCTTGGCCTTCCTCTCCTCTTTTCCACTAAGGCCCAATAAGGCCCATATACTCCCCGGGGGGTTCCGGTAACCCCCCGGTACTCCGGTAAATGCCCGAACTCACCCGAAACCATTCTGATGTCCAAACATAGCCTTCCAATATATTGATCTTTATGTCTCGACCATTCCGAGACTCCTCGTCATGTCTATGATCATATCCGGGACTCCGAACTACCTTTGGTACATCAAAACACATAAACTCATAATACCGATCGTCACTGAATGTTAAGCGTGCGGACCCTACGGGTTCGAGAACTATGTAGACATGACCGGGACTCATCTCCGGTCAATATCCAATAGCGGAACCTGGATGCTCATATTGGTTCCTACATATTCTACGAAGATCTTTATCAGTCAAACCGCATAACAACATACGTTGTTCCCTTTGTCATCGGTATGCTACTTGCCCGAGATTCGATCGTCGGTATCTCAATACCTAGTTCAATCTCGTTACCGGCAAGTCTCTTTACTCGTTCCATAATGCAACATCCCATAACTAACTCATTAGTCATATTGCCTGCAAGGCTTATAGTAATGTGCATTACCGAGAGGGCCCAGAGATACCTCTCCGATACACGGAGTGACAAATCCTAATCTCGATCTATGCCAACTCAACAAACACCATCGGAGACACCTGTAGAGCATCTTTCTAGTCACTCAGTTCCGTTGTGACGTTTGATAGCACACTAAGTGTTCCTCTGGTATTCGGGAGTTGCATAATCTCATAGTCATAGGAACATGTATAAGTTATGGAGAAAGCAATAGCAGTAAACTAAACGATCAACGTGCTAAGCTAACGGATGGGTCAAGTCAATCACATCATTCTCTAATGATTTGATCCCGTTTATCAAATGACAACTCTTTGTTAATGGCTAAGAAACTTAACCATGTTTGATCAACGAGCTAGTCAGGTAGAGGCATACTAGTGACACTATGTTTGCCTATGTATTCACACATGTACTAAATTTCCGGTTAATACAATTTCTAGCATGAATAATAAACATTTATCATGATATAAGGAAATATAAATAACAACTTTATTATTGCCTCTAGGGCATATTTCCTTCATCATGATTGTACCACGGCTTCCCCATGCTCATCGCCCCATTGATGGCAGCGACTGCAGTCCACCACGCACATGCCTTGCCTAGAGCTTGGAGCATACTCGCCGAAGGTTTTTGCTCTTCTTTATGAATAAAGCAACAACTAGTACATAAAAACCATACAAACACACACCAACACCTACCCCCCCCCCCCAAATACCAACTATATACCTGAAGCTCACTCAGGCAAACAAGGGACAAAAGCAAAGCTAAATGAAGCACTTAACTAAAGGGGTTTTCTTGTTCCTAGAAATGAGCATAAGTCTTTCCAGAGCACCTCGACACCACTCACTAGGCAGGTGATACATCTCAAACATATCTATAATTTTTGTATTGTTCCATGCTGCTATATTATTATTTATATATGCTTTTATTATCATTTTATATTATTTTCCTGGACTAACCCATTAGTTCAGTGCCTAGTGGTCGTTCCTATTTTTTGTTTGTTTTTGGTTTCAAAGAAAATCAATACCTAGGAAGGTCCAAACACGATGCCAATTTTGACCATTTTTATGGATCAGAAGGAACATTGGAAGCTTCGGGAAGAGTCAAAAGGACCCACTAACCAACCACAAGGGAAAGTGGCGTGACCACCTCCTGGTGGTCGCGCCACCTGGGCTTGTGGGGCCCATGTGTAGAGTTTTGACCTAATTCCACCGTCATAAATCTCTATAAATAGTTAAATATCGAAACCATCTGTTGCTCTTAGAGAGAAGTTATCGCCACCGCTGCAAGCCTCTGTTCCAAAGTTCTGCCGGAGGGGGAAGCCATTGGAGGAGGCCTCTTCATCAAACCTGTTGCCTCCATGATGATGTGTGAGTAATTCCATTAGGACATACAGGTCCATAGTAGTAGCTAGATGGTCTCTCTCTCTCTCTCTCTCTCTCTCTCTCGAATCTTCAATACCATGTTCTCCTCCGAGATCAATCAGATGTAATTCTTATGGTGTGTTTGTTAGGATCCGATGAATTTGTGGATTTATAATCAGATTGTTCATTGGATATTGTTGAACTTTTTTATGTTTCTTTGTTGCGCAATTGAGTAACTATGTGTTATTTGTCTTCTCTGGCCAAGATAGATGGCTAATTTTTTAGAGGGAGTGGGTCATAGTAGTAGGTTCAATCTTACAGTGTTCTCTATCCCAGTGATAGAATGGGGACAAGACACATATTTTTATTGTTGGTACTAAGGATAAAATGATGAGGTTTAATCTTATTGCTATATTTCTTGATGTCTATATTATATTATGTTGCTTATTGTGTTGCATTCTTTTTATAAACTTAATAATTTGAGATGCATGCCGGATAGCGGTTTCGGGGTGTAGCAATAGTGATAGAAACAATTGTATAATGGCCAACCTATCACGGACATAATGTCTATACAAGATTATGCCATGAATGATCATAGTTAATAATGCTGCTTTTCTATCAACTAGTCATAGGTGCACGGGCTAGTCATTTGTGGATCATCTAAATACTTTTGAGTATGCAAAATAATGCTGATTAAAGAATATTTTATGAGACCAAAATTTGAAAATACAATCTCTGAAAAGAAGATACCCTCAAACAAAATAGTACTCCCTGCATCCCAAAATAAATGACTCAACTTTGTACTAACTTTCTACAACACTAACATGATTAGGAAACAAAATAGAACTTACCTAAGCTAATATACATATATATAATTAAATGACACAAATGACTCCCACAGTACTGATCTTTCAGTACACAAAAGGTCTTCAATAAATTGGAAGCTAGACCAAAAAAAAGTAGGAGTTCCTAAGTTTTATAAGGAATGTATGCAACAGAAAATCGTACTAATATTATCAAATATTATCATGCACCTCTTTGTAGGTCCTCAACATTAGAACCTTGTGAAATTCTTTCCTTCACGTGGTAGCTATGATGGTTCAATGTTATGTTAGCAATGCACGTGTTAGACTTAACCTGCAGATTGTAACCTATTTTGATCTATACCATTTGAAAAATGATCCATTAGTAAAAGAAATACTAAACTATTCATATCAAATCCTCCATAACCTAAAGCGTACAACAGATGATCAAAATGTATGTTTAGCATTGTTGTGATTATATATAAGCGATTATAAAATGACCTAACAATAACTTATGCAAACAATTTAGCAAAGCAAAATTAGTTCCTTCATTCATATACATGGGATCAGATGTTGCATGGCACATCAATCCTTCCAGAAGACAACGAAATGGCTATGGAAAGAATATGCAGCAGAAGTTACAGCAGATCAACATACTTAGCAAGCAATCTCCCCCCATCCTTTTTATTTTCCACCGAGCCTGCTTTTCACAACATTTTGTTGCGCAAGCATGCCGTATGCTAGCACTGCCCTGAAGTCTGAACTGTCCAATTCGTAACATAGAGATTAAAGTAGGGCTGCAGAACAGAGAGGCAGAAGCAGCGCCATAGTTATGCCTGACTTATTGGCCGCTCTCATTGTTAGTCTTGGGATGAGAACCTGATGCCTGGTAGATCAACACATCGGTGCACTGACGGTGGAATAGGCGAACGGCAGCCGCTGGACACCATAAAGAAACTGAAAAGGGCTTGAGGAGGAGACATGGATGTGTTTTTTCTTGCGTCAAGGCCGCAGGGAAGCATTTGTGATTTCGGAAAACCGCCATCAAACGGCTTGTATTTTCTCATGAACTAACATCTGACGGCTCTCTTTGTTTTCAGACCTGTTTCTCCTAGGACTAATTTAGAGTCTGGAAAGGAGCCTCCAACTATAAAGATCATAACTTAAATTTAGGCATCAAATTGTCTTAACATAATTATAGAATCTAGTGTTATCAGAATTCTTGAGCACATTCATTAAACTTGGGAACAGAAAAAATACGCTCAGCAATTCAAACAGGATGGAGCAAGGTTAAGCTGTTAGGCATGTTTTTCAAAATATATTTTATGAAGTGTATAAATTTATAAATGAGCATGGG
This sequence comes from Triticum aestivum, assembly GCF_018294505.1. Lineage (NCBI taxonomy): Eukaryota > Viridiplantae > Streptophyta > Magnoliopsida > Poales > Poaceae > Triticum > Triticum aestivum. The sequence continues at coordinate 27,182,127 of NC_057794.1, forward strand.
TGCATTTTATATGAATCAGCAGGCTGCATGGAGTTTTTCAGAGCACCTCGAGTCCTTTGTACCATCTGTTAGTTTATATTCACATATATGATCAAGGAAACGGCATATGTGCATAGCATAAATGAAAAGGTTAACTTGTGTACTCGATCATGATAAGTAAACTTAATAAACAGAGTATACTTTTGAAAACCTAATCCCGGCACTATATATATGCAGCCTGCATCACACTGGGGCGTCATATATATCATGAAAATCTAAAAAAAGGAGCATGAAAATAAAAAAGGAGCATTACCTATGCGGGATTTTCACATCGTTACCTATGGTACAATCGAGTGATGACCAGAGATGATGTGCCAAGAATAGATCAGAGACAGGCTGCAAATAATACAATGCATCCGTAATACTTCTTGTAATATTAATCCCTTTATTGTTGAAGACGTCGATAGCATAGCCTCCTTCTGAATTCAGAGTGGACTCCTAACTGTCACGATTCCAGTAAATGTATAGATGGTGGTTCTGCTAAAAAAACGTGGGGAAAAGGTAAAACAATAGAAACTGAATTCCTGTAACAACAGAAATATATAAATGTGCAAGACGGTAGAAGAAAGGAAACTCCCTACAAACAGAAAGTTGCTTGTAGCATTGCATATATATGAGAGAGAAGGAGAACCCAAACATGAAAAACCATGAAGCTGACTACCATTACACGTTGCTGCGGACTACTCAACACCGGGTGAGGTGATGTGTCCGTCCTCCACACCAGACGCCACCAGCCGGCAGCTTCAAACATGATGACCTCCTTGGTCTGGTACTTAATTAGCATGCAATGGCGCATCCTTCTTTGCCTGCATCTCCTTAATTTTCTTTCGCAAAACTGCAGAGGCACTCATCTTCCTGTATGATAAAACTTTCATTCATATTTAACTGGTGTCCTCTACCTGAAGGACCTGCGGCTATTCATGATACTGATAATAGGAGGAGGGCATGCATGTGGTTTCTTCACCGATGTGAGGAGGTCTGGAGCTAGAAGTGTCCGCCATAGTTCTTTTGACAACCATGGTGTCATCAGTCTGCCGTACTTGCTCCACTATTCAACCGTCGCCAACAATGGCAACTGTCTGATCCGATTCAGAGAGCCGTGGATGCACCTCCTCCTCCACTGTATCATGCATCGTGGATTGCGTTTTGACCGGGCATGAAAGATGAAGATATTGGAAGAATCTCCTACTCAGCCCCCATCAACCCAGATGGTTTGCAGCGAACGCATCATGGTTGGGATGGATTGCAGATTCGAGTGAAGAGGATCGGGGAGAAGTTGGCTTGATATTACCAACACATCATGGCTGGGGCTGGATTGGTGATTGCAGAGGAAAACGTTTTTGGTAATAAAGAGGCATGGACGTGGGACTTCGGGGTACGACTCTTGAGGGACATCATCGTATGGCTGTAGATAACTAATCATGAGATCCGACGGACCAATTAGATTAGGTGTTGAGGATTAACGTAGAGGCTCATATGGTGCCTCCGATTAGTATGTATATATATATATATATATATATATATATATATATATATATATATATATATATATATATATATATATATATATATAAGATATTCACCACACAGGGCGGTATGTTATTTACAACAATACCATTTAATCTATTGTCAAATCTATACTTAGCGATTAAGTGTGCCACCTTATTGGCCGAACGGCTAATCTTTGACAATTGAAGATTGTTGATTAACTTCGAGATGCTCAACGCTTTCATCTTCAGGTCATGCATAGCAGACCTGTCATACTTCCCCGATGCAAGAGATGCTACCACAAAAGCGCAACCAGTCTCTAAAATTACAGGATTATGAAGAGAAATACCTATGTAGAGACCGGCAATGCAAGCCCTAAGCTCCTCTTCCTCCACGCTGACAGGCATCAATGAAATCCCACGACCAAATTTATACTAAAAATATCAATATCTACAATACTGATTATAATGAGTATAAAAACTACGTTATATAAGTCTGGTGAAAGTAGAGGTACATTGACTTCAGACAAAACTTAAATGCACAATGCAGACTAGTTCCTCTGTCCAGGTGCGTGCCATGTCCTATCTTGTCATCACAACATGGTTAGCTATTAGAGTACCACTACCTCCCTTCTAGTTTAAAGGGCTCGATTCAAAAATTTCACCTATTCTTAGCAAGATAGTAGAGGCGGTGGAATAGTTTTTGAAGTCTGCAAAAGTACTCAACTAGTGCTGCCGTTCTTCACAAAAAAATGTGTTTACCAATGCATGCATGCCCACTAGTTACTCTAATCCCCCTCTCTTCTTTAATTCTTTGCCACATGAGGATGTTTGCTATTCCCGTGTGCATGATACCAGCTAAGATACCACTATGGCCAGCCTTAATCATCGCATTCAATAATTTAGTGCACCTTGAAATATGAACATGTGTGGGGCGTGTATGTTTTTAATGACTTGAGACTATACCTAGCCCGGCATGCAAGATGACTTATTATGCACCGTTCCCCATACCTGCAGGAAGTCCGTGTGAAAAAATCTGCATGCATGACTCTCCTCCCCCCACGCTCGTCCAATCCGTTCTGACCAGCAATATTTCCACCCCTTCGCTCCCCCATAATTTACTCCAACAAATATGCCCACGTAGCTGTTACTTAACTGCAGGTGCATTGGGTCACTGACATATGGGCCCAACAGGGGTCTGGCCCAAATGTCAGTGACGCAACTGGACCTGCAGTTAAGTCAGTGCAGCTCAGTCCATATCTTACGTAGGTGTGCCATTGCTCGCTATAAATACTGCGCCTCTCACGACATCGCTATCTCCTCCCCCTCACGTTCACGTTCATCGCTATCTCCTCCCCCTCCCTCTCACGTCGACCACCATGGCATCGCCCCTCCCAAGCCCTAGGAGCCCCTCGCTGCACCGCTCGGACGGTCACGCGCCACCGTTCTGTTCCTCGCCGCCACTAGTCGAGGAGGACGCGTCGGCGTTCCTAATCTTGCTAGCACGCGCGCCGGAGGACGCGTCGTCTCCCGCCTACGAGGAGAACGCCGCGCCGCCCGCCGAGCCCCCCAGCTTTGAGGAGCTTTGGAAACAAATGGATGTCACCTTGTGGGAGGATTTGCCTCCAGCAGAGCACGCCAAAATAGAGGCGGAGAAGAAGGCCGAGGAAGAGAAGCGCACCGCGGAACAAGCTGCCTGGGAGGCCTATGTCGCGTCCGAGAGAGTCAGTCAATTGGCTCTTTGGCAGAAGGCTCGTGCGAGGGCCGTGAGGGTGGCGGAGGACGCCCGTGTCGACGCCCTAAGTGCAGTCGGGCCCAAGCGCCTCATCTACGCTGGGCGGTACGTGGACCGGGTGCACGCTTCCAGCGAGGAGGAGTACCTGTTGGCGCCGGATCACCACACCGGTGAGATCGCGCTCGCCCGCCGGCAAGCCGCCAATCAGCACCTCGCGAGTTGCGAGGCTGAGGAAGAGACGTTGTGTCGGCGCGCTGGGAAACGGTCGCGCACCAGGGGACTCATGGCGTGCCGCAAGCGCTCCTGCGAGCGTCGTGGCTTTTAGGAGGAGTATAATTTTTGTTTCGTCAGGCGATCTCATTAGTTTTCGGACGCGAATGATAAATCCCGAACGTTCAGGATTTTTAGCATCCTTAGTTAAGTATGTAAAAGGGAAAGTTTGAAAACCTTGTCTATTCGTACGCATTTTGCAAGTGCGTGCACATAGCACAAACTTTATTATATACTATCGCACTACACGTCTCTCTTAGGCTGTGCACCGTGACCAGGGAGGAGGAGAAAACGAGAAACGTTAATGTCTATTTGCTAATTAATAGTATTGCATGCAATGAACTAACCACTACATGTCGTGTTTGATATCTCAAGTCATTAAAAGCATGCACACTCTTTATCTCTTATTGGTTGATATGTCAAGAAACAAGAAACGAGGTAGAAGTTAATGCACCGCGCCTAAGTGTTTTGGGATTATTTAGTTTTCGTAGGATGACTTACACACCTAGACGGGGAGATTACAATGGTGAGGAATAAACCAGTTAAATCTTTGGTCAAAATTTAGCACAAATTACAATGGTGAGGAATAAACCAGGACAGAGTAGTAGTTTATAAGCCCAAATAAATGAGGCACCTTATTGTTACTCTCCACTGTGACTAGTCTTGTGGGAAAAGCTGGGGAAGCCGCCAAAAGAACTGTCCCAAGGAGTAGTAGCTAGGGATCGAGTGTGCGAGATGAACCGGAGAAAGTAAATGTAGAGAGATGAAATGCAAAAAAGATGGAGGGATGTGATGGTTGCTTGTCCGTTTATTTTACCAGGCCACTTATTACTGGGAGTGGTTGGGTTTTGTGATATGACGGCTTTACTGCCGCGCCACGAGCGGGGTGAGAGGTGAGACTCCCGTGCAGCGCCGCCCTCTACACTTGTACTACATTGGTCGTGGTTTATTAGTCCCCCATTGAATTTGACTAAAGATTTAACTGACAAAATGTTAGTGCATGTCAACAAAAACTATATCGTTGGATTCATATTTGAACATAGTTTTGAATGATATAATTTTAGGTGGCATGCATCAGCATTTATCGTACTATATATAATGTTAGTTCAATTTTTGGTCGTACTAATCTATAGTAGTAAGGTGCCCGTGCGTTGCATCGAAGAGTGAAATGGATTGATCGGGGAGTTGTTTATTTTGACAAAGGATGTGGGGGTCACCTCATGTGTAACGGGTATCGATAGGTTTCTTCGGATATTATTTCATCTCTAGAGCTCACAAACATCTGGGTGAAATAGATAAAAAGGTATCTTTTGCAAACAAAAGCGTTCAACTGTTCAATCTGCATCCAAAACTTGTGAAGAAATAATACTTATTGTGCTTTGCAAGAAATTATCTTTAAGAATTAGTTTTTGAGTATCGACTGTTATACATGTTGGCTACAGATGACATGGCACTTTCTTATAGTCAACAGTTGGCTATACTATTAAGTAATATTAACCATGCCCTTATACACCTAGACGGAGGGATTAAATCAGGATGACTTGCAAGCGGGCAGAGGAGATGTAAGAAATCATTCATCGTAAGTCTTTCACCTGTACTGTAGTAAAAATTCATACATGGAAGATTCTAGACTAAACCATAAATGGATACACTTTTGTTCATGTGCAATACTCCAATAGAGCAAGATCCTGCATGGAAGTCTCCACATGCTTAGACAATGGATTACATTGAGCGAAGACTAATGATCAACATTTAACTTGATAATGCGTGTGTCCAGGTGAACCTCCTTGGAGTCCCCGTGCACCGCGTCGGCGGGTAAAGGATGCCATGGGTTTTCCAAGTCCACATTGGCGGGATAGTCCCAGCTCCTAGAGTCCAAGTCCGTTCGATGAGGCCGGTGTCGCCGCCCACGCGACCAGAGGGGTAGTAACACTGACCACGCACCCGTACATCGGCCTTGTGTCAGTGTCAGTGTCAGTGGTGTCGCCCCTGACGCACATTACAGAGACGGGGCGGCTGCCTGCACGCGCCTCGCCGATGCCCACGATCAAGAGGAAGACGTTGCCGTCCTCCTCCGAGACTAGCAGGCGGCGGTGATCCTCCAGCGACTCCGGCATGGTGAACGGGTAGCACGTCTCGTACTTGATGTTCTCCACCAAGGGCCAGCAGTGACCGCTGCATGCATCTGTGAGGTGATGCACCATGTCCGCCGGCGAGCCACAAAACGGCATCGGGCACTCATAGCAGTGGACGAAGGGCACCTTGGAGGCATCGACTAGGTCGTCCATGAAACGGGAGTGGCTGTAGGGGACATTGCGCCAGTTGAATATATGAGCAAGTTACTATGAGATTTAATCCGAATAAGCACAAAATAAATCATGAATTCTACCACGATTTCGAACAGGAAGGACATAAACACATAGGGTGCAACGGGAGCAGCACCGTTGGCGTTGAGGTTGTCGCCCATGTCCAAACACCACGTAGACATGGTCTTTGAGCACGGTTCGTAGTCGTTCCACGCTCGGGCATTGAAGTTTGGAACTATTTTAGATTAGAATATACTACTCCTCCGGTGCTAGTAGTAGAGCAGAGTCCTACTCTACTACTCTACTAAAGCAAGTTAGGGCATAGCACTGTAGGGAGTACCAGTACTGTGATCACTCAAGCAAGTTGTCTGGCATCGACATGACCCTACGCTGCTGGTATGTGTCTCGTAAGTCAAGTGGCGTGCTATAGTCATCATCACCTGTCCACTTCCCGCAACACATATTCGCTTCTCCATCTTTGTCCGCACATAATCTCGTCCAATCTCCCATCCCCGCTAAGGCGCCCCCCCCTCATCCGAAACCCAAGCACTAACAATGGCAGAACCGAGCAGCGTCTGCCGAAAGAGTGGCTGGAATTCGCTCCCCATAGAGGTAATCAAGCTCATTGTTTCGCGTGTAGACAATCTCAGTACCATGCCGCTCGCTGCGTGCTCGCCGGGGTTCTACTGTTTACTCAAAGCCCTCAGGCCGGAGCTTTTTAAGCCAGCTCCTTGCTTGCTGATGCCACCTGATCTTTAGAAACGGCGTGTCACGCAGCATAACGATCGTAGGGTGGCGAGCATCAACCCCGTTGACTGCGATCTAATCCCCGTCAGCCTCAACTACATTAACGGTATGTACTGGGTCGGCATGAACACATCTTGGATGGTGCTCGTCGACGGTCACGGTAGCTGGATGCTCGTGGAGGTCTACTGTCGGTGTCAAAACCGGCGGATCTTGGGTAGGGGGTCCCGAACTGTGCGTCTAGGCGGATGGTAACAGGAGGCAGGGGACACGAAGTTTTACCCAGGTTCGGGCCCTCTTGATGGAGGTAAAACCCTACGTCCTGCTTGATTAATATTGATGATATGGGTAGTACAAGAGTAGATCTACCACGAGATCAGAGAGGCTAAACCCTAGAAGCTAGCCTATGGTATGATTGTATGTTGTCCTACGGACTAAAACCCTCCGGTTTATATAGACACCGGAGAGGTCTAGGGTTACACAAGGTCGGTTACAAAGGAGGAGATATACCTATCCATATTGCCTAGCTTGCCTTCCACGCCAAGTAGAGTCCCATCCGGACACGAGACGAAGTCTTCAATCTTGTATCTTCATAATCTAACAGTCCGGCCAAAGAATATAATTCGGCTGTCCGGAGACCCCCTAATCCAGGACTCCCTCAGTAGCCCCTGAACCAGGCTTCAATGATGATGAGACCGGCACGCAGTATTGTCTTCGGCATTGCAAGGCCGGTTCCTCCTCCGAATACATCACGGAAGAATTTGAATACAAGGATAGTGTCCGACCCTGCAAAATAAGTTTCCACATACCACCGTAGAGAGAATAATATTTCCACAAATCTAATCTGCTGACACGTTTTGGCAACATGACATTATGCCATGGCCCGGTAATTATTCGAACCGTTTCCTTTAACTATCCCCGCACATAACGCGAGGCAGTTTTTTGACACGTCTTGTCAAAGCAGAGATCGTGTTCCCCCTATTACGGGATTCTCATCAATACGGGCGTGGGTAACCCAACCGCCCCATCGGTTACGGCGCTTGGAGGATAGGCTAGTGGGGACACATAGTTTCGTCCGCCCATATAAAGGGATAAGGATTCACCTCTTCATCCACGCCTTCTTCCTCCTTTGCGCATCCACTTTCGCACACTCGAGCTCCAGCGCCCAAGTCCGCATTTCACACCTCGACCTTCTCCAACCATGTCCGGAGCGGGAGGCAGGTGGATGGTCTCCTCCATCACGGAGGGACACATCAAGAAGCTGAGGAGAGCCGGATACCTGCCCGACGACATCGCGCACCGGCTCCCAGATGAGGGGCAGCTCATCCCCACCCCCAGGCCCCATGAGAGGGTAGTGTTCCTTACCCACTTCCTCCGCGGACTGGGATTCCCTCTCCACCCATTCGTCCGGGGGCTAATGTTCTACTACGGCCTGGATTTCCACGATCTGGCCACAAACTTCATCCTCAACATCTCGGTGTTCATCGTCGTTTGCGAGGCATTTCTCCGCATCAAGCCCCACTTCGGCTTATGGCTGAAGACCTTCAACGTCAAGCCGAAGGTAGTGAACGGCCGCCAAGCAGAGTGCAGAGGCGCCATGGTGGGCAAGATGCCCAACGTCACATGGCTCGAGGGCTCCTTTGTGGAGACCATAAAGGGGTGGCAATCGGGGTGGTTCTACATCACCGAGCCGCGTCACCCTAAATGGGCAGCGGCCCCCAAGTTCCGATCTGGCTTCCCCATGCAGCTCACCTCCTGGCAAGAGAAGGGCCTGTCCTGGGGTAGTTCGGGAGAGCTGACCGGACTCCAAACATGTATTCAAAACATGGTGAACAAGAAGCTCAAACTTGTCAACGTGGTCCAGGTCATGCTCATTCGCCGGATCCTCCCGTGCCAACAACGGGCTTTCAACTTGTGGGAGTTCGACCCGGCCCAGCACTGAACTCTGAACAGGCTCTTCGACACAACTCACGAAGATGCTTGGAAGGTGTTGTTCAAGAGCGCCGAGGTTCCCCCTCCCACTACCAAGGACCACGGATTCTGCGTGAAGCGCCAAGCCAGGATACTTGTTTTCCATAGTTTGACTCTATGCGAGATCTAAGCTCCCGTACCTTTGACAGGACTGGCAGGAGACGGCCGGACAGATCGACTATCTGGCTCCTTTGCCCGAAGGCCCAGCAGATGCTCTCCTGGTGAAGATGCTGACTCCGGCTCCTTATGCGGTGCCGGAGAAGACCAAGAAGGCAAGGGAACTCGAAAGAGTTCGCGGCACCAGGCGTCATCGGACTCACCATCTGATGACTCTACGGCACACTCCTCCCCCGAAGACGAGGAGGAAGAAGAAGATGCTCCCCCTCTAGGCAGGGAGACAAGAAAAGGAAGGCCGCCCCAACTGGGGGTCGAAGGGTCCAATAAGGGAAGGACTCTCCTTCCGGACAGCTCCACCGCCGCCGCCGAAGGCGAAGACGAGTGGTTGACCAGGGCCAAGCCCATGGGGAGGTCATAAGTATTCGGACACTAGAGTAACTCATAGAATTCCTTTGTCACACTGCTTTCCCTAACGCCGAATATGATCATGCAGGCCGCCATGAGCCCGTAGCGATGTATCGTCGGACGGCTCCCTGGGCTCGTCGGATATGGATAGCGATCCGTTTCCGACCGCCACCTCCCCTTGCCCTGCGGACAATGCCGAGGTGTTGTCTCGAGAGGCACCGGGTCGAGGGCAGACAGTCCCAGAGGTGCCTCAAGGCGTCCTTCCGGACTCCGGGAGCAGAGGGGACAAGGCCCCTGAGGGCCCCAAGTTCGGCCCTCAGCCGAACACCGCGCCGGCGCCTCCAGCAGTTCCAGACTCGGGTAGGCGGCCTCCTTCTAAGAGGGGCGAGACGCTTGTGCCGGTGACCTCTGTCCATCCAGAGGCGCCGGACAATCTGCTGGAAGCGCTTCGCAGCGCTTCCATCGACGAGGAGCACCGTACTATTATGAGTGCGGTGGTCCAGAAGGTTCAGTCCGCCAAGAGCGGATTGATGGAAGCCTGTGCCAGCCTTCTAACAAGCTTTGAGGTAAGTGTTTAGAATATAGGAAAAATATTACCGCATAGACAGTAGCCCCTGATGCTCTGTTCGGTGTTCACAAAGAAAAGCCGAACAGAGGATCAAACAACATCGCAGAAGTCTAATATAAGAATGTCAATATGCATATGCAGGCTTCACTGCTGGCATCTGCCGCACTGACTGCGGAGGTCGCCGCAATGAAGCAGGACCTTAAAGTGTCCAAGGACGAGCTCGGCCTTGCCAAGAGGCAGCTCGAGGACAACAAAGGTAAGTAATACCTAGTTTATGGATATGTATAAAAAGAATGCGATTGCAAAATGACAGGATCATCATGAATTTGCCAGGGGCCACGACCGAAGTGGCGACCCTAAGGCAAGCGTTGTCCGAGGCCAAAGATAAAGCGGCCAAGGAGCGCACCGAGCGGGAAAGGCAAGGGGCTCGGGTGGGCAAGGTGCAGCAAGAGTTCTAGGCTCTCATGACGAAGCACGAGGCGTTGGAGCTTGACTCGAAGACGCAAGAGTCTGAGCTTGCCGTGGCCCTCGAGAGCGCAAAAAGTGCCAAGGCCGAAGCCCAAAAGGCCCTCCAGGAGATTGACGCAATGAAGAAAATAGCGGTGGGTAAGGCATTCTATATGCAAAGCAAGCATGTGAAAGTAAATTACCTATTACTTACCCGAATCCGGAGCTCTCCAGGAGCATTCGCAGATTTGCCCCGCAGCATGTTGGATGCCGCACAGTTTTACCAGGCCGAGGAGGGAAGCTCAACGAAGAAGTTGTTCTGGTCTCAGTATACTGGGACCGAACACCCGGCGCCTATGAGCGACCAGCTGAAGCAGCTGGTCGAGCTACACAAAGCGGCCGAACAGGCCATGAAGGGCTTTATAGTCTGGCTGTGGCCTGGTGACGCCCTTCCGAACAGCTACTTCAGCCTGGTGAGGCGGCTTGTGGAAGCCTGCCCACGGCTGGAGGTCGTCAAGCGGTCTGTCTGCATCGAAGGTGCAGGCCGGGCTTTCGCCTGCGTGAAGGTGCAATGGGCCAAGCTAGACGCCGTGAAGCTGATCAAGGAGGGACCGCCGTAGGGCAAGGAGCATCGCACCCCCGAAATTTATTATGAGGGTGTCCTGAAGAGTGCCCGTCTTGTAGCGGACGAATGTTCAAAGGATGTAATATTTGAGTAAACTTGCTCGTGTGATCCTGTATGATGAAAACTTGTTTCATATGCGCTATGCAACGCTTGTTTGAATTTAAAATATTACCTTCTGTTTGGCTGTTTATCCAATCTGAGAGATGGCTAGTCCTCGGCTTCTGCCCCCATGCCACGAGTGCTGGGCTGTTCGGGATAAACTTGAGCACTCTTGTTCCCATTGTTGGGTCCTTCGAGGGAGGTGCTTAGCACAGCGAACAAGGCAACCGAACTAATAATGCTTTATCACTCTCACTTAGCCATAGAATTCTATAATTTTAAATTTCGTCGAAGCCCCTGGTATTCGAAAGGCCGAATTCGGGGCGCGATACACGCCTTTAAGCCGGACATGACCGGCTCCTCGCTCTAAGCGGCATAAGTCTTTAGGGACTCGAAACCTCGCCGAACAGCGACCAGTCTCTCGCCTTATCATGACAGTCAGTTTTGGCTTTCTCTATAGAGGTGCTTAGCCCAGCAGAACCGGGGCACAATCGCAGTAGTTCTCCTAGCGCTACCTTAGCCAATAGAGCAGAACGTAAGGTACCAAAACATAAAAGCCGGGCAAACTCAACATTTGACCAAAGACATGATTCGGAGCTGATGCATATAATGCTATAAGTTCGGGGTGCCGCACTTGTGAAAGTGTTCGGACTTCTCACACCATATATTGTGGGTTACTTAAGCCCCTGGTGTGTTGGCCGTACCAAAGTGTACGGTTGCAAGGCGCCATTAATGAACATATATATATATATATATATATTAAACAAGAATGCAATAACAGTCGTAATATTATGCGTTGTTTATTCAAAGAGGTGCGTTAAAGCAGAATGATACATATAGTGCGATAAGCAAAAAGTAGGACTATGTCCCTTCCAAGGGCAAGCAGAGGAATGGTATTAAAGCAAATATTTCACTCGTTATCGTAATCCACCTGGGAGTTCCGTGGTGTGACGTAGCTTTTTGCCTATCTTGGTTGCTACATCATGTGTTCGGCAATCATGCTGCCAGACAAGGTTTCTAGAGATTAAAGTCCTGAATGAGAAAAATAACAAAGCGGGAAGCCCCTAGTGTGGTTTAGGCCGCGTCTTGGAGTGTGCCGTAGTTTTGCCCCCCTCCCCACATGTGCCCATAGTATTTTTAATGCGTAATTATGTACGAGTGGCACGGATTTTGCCGTTTGGCTTGGGCCAGGGTGGGGGCCGCATTGCTACGCGAGCTCAGACCGTGCCAGGCGGTCTAGTTGTCGATTACTCCGAGCGCGTTTGAAGGTGTTCGGGTCTTGAAACGCCGAACTGGTGGATTGCCTTGAGAGGCTGCTTTGCGCTTTTGCCGCGAGGGCTGCAGTGTACTCCTCCATGCGGAGAGAGCGCTCTGTGTTTCCGTTAACTGTGATGACCCCCTGGGGTCCTGGCATCTTGAGCTTGAGGTATGCATAATGCGGTACCGCATTGAATCTCGCAAATGCGGTTCGCCCGAGTAGTGCATGATAGCCACTACGGAACGGGACTATATCAAAGATTAATTCTTCACTTCGGAAGTTATCCGGGGATCCGAAGACCACTTCCGGTGTAATTGAGCCTGTGGAATGGGCCTCTACACCTGGAATGACACATTTAAAGGTCGTTTTTGTGGGCTTGATCCTAGAGGGGTCTATACCCATTTTGCGCACAGTGTCCTGGTAAAGTAGGTTCAGGCTGCTGCCGCCATCCATAAGGACTCGAGTGAGGTGAAATCCGTCAATGATTGGGTCTAAGACCAGTGCGGTGAATCCGCCGTGACGGATACTAGTGGGGTGGTCCCTGCGATCGAAGGTGATCAGGCAGGAGGACCATGGGTTGAACTTTGGGGCGACTGGCTCCAACGCATATACGTCCCTAAGCGCATGCTTCCGCTCCCTCTTGGGGATGTGGGTTGCGTACATCATGTTCACCATCCGCACTTGTGGGGGGAACCTCTTCTGTCCTCCGGTGTTCGGCTGCCGGGGCTCCTCTTTGTCATCGTTGTGTGACCCCTTATCTTTATCTTCGGCAATTAACTTGCCGACCTGCTTGAACACCCAGCATTCCTTGTTGGTGTGGTTGGCTGGCTTGTCAGGGGTACTATGTATTTGACACGAGCGATCGAGTATGCGGTCCAAACTGGATGGGCCCGGAGTGCTTCTTTTAAATGGCTTTTTCCGCTGACCGGGTTTAGAGCCTTTGAATCCGGCGTTGACTGCCGTATCCTCAGTATTATCGCTGTTAATGCGGCGCTTATGTTTGTTGCGACGTGACCTGCTATTGCCGTCCTTGGTATCCGAAGTACCATGGTTTTTTGATATGTTGTTACTGTGAGCCAGCCAGCTGTCTTCTCCCGCACAAAAGCGGGTCATGAGTATCGTGAGGGCTGCCATAGATTTCGGCTTTTCCTGTCCAAGGTGCCGGGCAAGCCACGCGTCGCGGATGTTATGCTTGAAGGCCGCTAGGGCCTCTGCATCCGAACAGTCGACGATTTGTCTTTTCTTTGTTAGGAACCGTGTCCAGAATTGCCTGGCCGATTCTTCTGGCTGCTGAATTATGTGGCTCAAGTCATCGGCGTCTGGTGGTCGCACATAAGTGCCCTGAAAGTTGTCGAGAAATGCGGCTTCCAGATCTTCCCAACAGCTAATGGACTCTGTTGGCAAGCTGTTAAGCCAATGCCGCGCTGGTCCTTTGAGCTTTAGTGGGAGGTATTTGATGGCATGTAAGTCATCGCCGTGGGCCATGTGGATGTGGAGGAGGAAATCCTCGATCCATACCGCATGATCCGTTGTGCCGTTGTATGATTCAATATTTACGGGTTTGAAACCCTCTGGGATTTGATGATCCATTACTTCGTCTGTGAAGCATAGGGGGTGTGTGGCGCCTCTGTATTGGGCTATATCGTAACGCAGCTCGAATGGGTCTTGCCCGCTGTGTTCGGCCCGGCCGGATTGACTTTTACTGTATCTGGCGTGACGTTTATCGTCTCGCATAGTGGCGCGCCCTCGTGATCGGTAGATCGATCTTGCATGTTTTGCTTTGTCCTCCAATACATCTCGCAGTTATGGCGTATTTCCCCATGTGAGGGAGTCCTGGATTAGGGGGTGTCCGGATAGCCGGACTATACCTTCGGCCGGACTCCTGGACTATGAAGATACAAGATTGAAGACTTCGTCCCGTATCCGGAAGGGACTTTCCTTGGCGTGGAAGGCAAGCTTGGCGATACAGATATGTAGATCTCCTACCATTGTAACCGACTCTATGTAACCCTAGCCCTCTCCGGTGTCTATATAAACCGGAGGGTTTTAGTCCGTAGCACGAACAACAATCATACCATAGGCTAGCTTCTAGGGTTTAGCCTCCTTGATCTCGTGGTAGATCTACTCTTGTACTACCCATATCATCAATATTAATCAAGTAGGACGTAGCATTTTACCTCCATCGAGAGGGCCCGAACCTGGGTAAAAACATCGTGTCCCCGGTCTCCTGCTACCAACCGCCTAGACGCACAGTTCGGGACCCCCTACCCGAGATCCGCCGGTTTTGAAACCGACATTGGTGCTTTCATTGAGAGTTCCTCTGTGTCGTCACTTTTAGGCCCGATGGCTCCTTCGATCATCAACAATGATGCGATCCAGGGTGAGACTTTTCTCCCGGACAGATCTTCGTATTTGGCGGCTTTGCATTGCGGGTCAATTCGCTTGGCCATCTAGAGCAGATCGAAAGCTACGCCCCTGGCCGTCAGGTCAGATTTGGAAGTTTAAACTACACATCGGACGACCGCGGAGACTTGATCTTCGACGGATCTGAGCCGCAGTCGAGCGCGCCACACTGTCCCGGTGGGCATGATCTAGCTCTGCAGCCGAACAGTGCCCTGGAGGCCGCACCTGTGTCCGCTCCGACCCTTGGCCCGGAGCCGACCACACCAATTGAGGATGGGTGGTTAGACACCGCCTCGGGGGCTGCAATCTCTACGGCGATCAAGCCGAACACCAGCCTTGTCCTCTGCGAAGCCCGTGACTCCAAGATGTCGGACTCCTCTCCAGACTCCGAGCCCTGCGCGCCCCTACCGATCGAATCCGATTGGGCGCCGATCATGGAGTTCACCGCCGCAGACATCTTTCAGCACTCGCCCTTCGGTGACATTCTGAATTCACTCAGGTCTCTCTCTTTGTCAGGAGATTCCTTGCCAGACTATGACCGGCAGCATTGGGATGTGGACGACGAAGAAATTCGATGCCCACCCACCGCCCACTTTGTAGCCACTGTCGATAATTTAAACGATGTGCTCGACTTCGGCTCCGAAGACATCGACGGTATGGACGACGATGTAGGAGATGAACATGAACCAATGCCTATAAGGCACTGGACAGCCACCTCATCTCATGATGTATACATGGTGGACACACCCAAAGGAAGCGACGGCGAGGAACACAGGGATGCAACGAGGGATCATTCACTCAAAAAGCAATCAAAGCGGCGACGTGAGCGCCGCTCCAAGCCCCGCCTCGACAGAGACAGCAGCCATACAGACGCAGCCATAGAGAAGGACGAGCTGGTGGACGACGAACATGCCTTCGAGCAACCGTCCGAACAGGGCAACTTGGATAAACAAACCAAACACCCCGTCCCCGGCGAAAACAACAGTTCGGATGACCTTACGCCGGATAGGATCATGGAGCAGAAGAACCTCCACAAAAGGCTCGTCGCCACTGCGCGTAGCCTGACAAAGCAGAAGCGGAAGCTTAAAACTGCGGAAGATGCACTCAGAATCAGATGGAGCAAAGTACGCAACACCGCAGACAAATATGGCGGCAGTCGCCGCACAAAAAGCTATCCAAAGCGAAAGCTACTGCCTGAATTTGACAAGGAGGCCTTAGAGCCCCCACAGTCAAAAAATAGGAAAGCCACCCGGTCGGATAGACGACCGCATGGCCAGCATGGAGCGGCAAGCGGCGCTGCACACAAGCCGGCACGCGATCCACCAAAGGATCTGCATCAAAAAGACGGCCCAGCCAGATCTATCTACGAGCCAAGAAAGCAAGCTCTAGTAAGCAATGCAACACAACAAATATCCGAACATCACGGCACACCCAAATACAGGGGTGCCGCACACCCCCTATGTTTCAACGATGAGGTGCTGGACCATGAATTTCCAGCGGGGTTCAAGCCCGTAAACATATAGGCGTACGACGGAACAACAGACCCTGGGGTCTGGATCGAGGATTATATCCTCCACATACACATGGCCAGAGGAGATGACCTCCACGCCATAAAATAATTACCCCTCAAGCTTCAAGGGCCAGCCCGGCATTGGCTCAAAAGCCTTCCCGAAAACACCATTGGAAGTTGGGAGCTTGAGGATGCTTTCCGGGCAAATTTTCAAGGGACCTATGTCCGCCCTCCGGATGCAGACGATCTCAGTAACATAACTCAACAGCCCGGAAATTCTGGAACAGATTTCTTACTAAAAAGAATCAGATAGTTGACTGTCTAGACGCCAAAGCCCTAGCAGCTTATAAGCATAACGTTCGAGACGAATGGCTCGCCAGACACCTTGGCCAAGAAAAGCCAAGAACAATGGCCGCATTAACAACCCTCATGACCCGCTTTTGCGCAGGAGAGGACAGCTGGTTGGCAAGATGTAGCACCAGCGACCCAAGTACATCCGAAGTTAGGGATGGAAACGGAAAACCCCGACGCAGCAAGGACCAGCGCCGGAATAAGAGAAACAGCCCAAAAAGCACGACGGTCAACGCCGGATTCAAAAGCTCGCGGCAGAATCAGAGAAAGCCGCCCCTCAAGGATAACAGGGACGAGCTATCCAACTTAAACAAAATCTTGGACAAGATATGTCAAATACACAGTACTACCGGGAAGCCTGCGAACCACACCCACAGAGATTGTTGGGTTTTCAAGCAATCCGGAAACTCAACGCCGAACACAAGGGGCTCGACACACCAAGTGAGGACGATGACGAACCCCACAAGAAGAGCACCAGGAAACAAAAGGATTTCCCACAAGAAGTCAAAACAGTAAACTTACTTCACGTGACGAACAGAATGGCGCCAACAGAGATACGTGCCATACGGCCTATCCCAAAGGAGTCTCGCTAATGGTTGTTAAAACCGATCACCTTCGACCATCAAGATTACTCTAGAAGTATCCGGAATGCAGGCTGGACTGCCTTGGTATTAGATCCAATAATTGGCGGACTCCACTTTACAGATGTCCTGATGGACGGCGGCAGTGGTCTAAACCTGTTATACCAGGACACAATCCGCAACATGGGGATAGACCCAACAAAAATTCGCCATAGCAAAACCTCCTTTCAAGGGGTAACGCTAGGCTCGGATGCCCGTTGCATGGGTTCTCTCCGGCTAGAAGTTACGTTCGGCTCCCCCGATAACTTCCGACGTGAACAGCTAACTTTCCACATCGCCCCATTCTCAAGTAGCTATCAAGCACTGTTGGGATGCGAAGCTTTTGCCAGCTTTAACGCAATACCGCATTATGCATCTCTTACGCTTAAGATGCCCGTTCCATGAGGCATCATCTCATTAAAGGGAACACATTGAGTGTTCCTCCCGCGCGGAAGACAGTGCGGCTGCCTTGACAGCCCCACAATAAAGCAGCTTCACCAGCCAAAGCACCTAAACAGGTCGTCAAGACCATGGACACGGCTAGACGAGTCCGGCATAAACATACAATTGATAAAGGCTTAATAGCCGTATACCCCTGTACTAGGGGCTCCCCGCATATAAAACAAGAGACAATAAAGCTCAATTTTACCCATTTCGATTTATACTTCGTTTATTTAGTATAACTCATGTTCTGCACGATCTTTCCTAAACAAAGTTCCTCTCTTTTACAGATAAACACCGTGCTACACCCGTCTAGGATACGGCACAACGGAGAAACAGGCGCAGACGTGCAGCAGGGACCCGTTCCAAGGATTCTTTTCAGATTAAGACCCTGCATAAACCTTTTTTACTGTCTCTTATTGATACACATCCCCTGGTTTCTTGGTATAACCAAGGAGGAGGCTGGTGTTTTGGCATGTGGCCACGTCAGAAGTTTTGCGCGTACCTGGACACTAGGGACTTATTACTAAGGGCATTATCCCGCCCGCCCTCATAAAGACCGAATACCTTAGGGAGTGTTCGGCGTCGCGAGTTTGGCCTTATATGCATCAGCTCCGAATCATGTCTTTGGTCAAATGTTGGGTTTGCCCGGTCCTGTGTTTTGCTACCTTACGTTCCGCTCTATCGGCTAAGGCGGCACCAGGAGAACTACTGCGATTGTGCCCCGGTTCGGCCAGGCGAGCACCTCAGTAGAGAAAGCCGAAAACTGACTGTCATGATATAGCGTGAGACTGGTCAACCACTCGATGACTTACCGGAATCTTTAGGATTCCTCCGCATTAACGAAGGGCCGCTTCCCCGCCAGGCACATATGCGCCCCAAGTTCGGGCGAGCGCAGGCGCCACCAGGGGCTATATAAGTAGCCTCACTGTCAAACTCCTATGGCTAAGTGAAAGTGATAAAGCATCATAGTCCGATTTCCTAGTTCGCTGCGCTATCACCTCCTTTGTAGGACGAAGACGTTGGATCAAGTGTGAAAATGCGCCTTCTGCGAACACCCCCGCATTATGTGCGTGGGGGCTGAAGCCGACGACTGCCATCTTTCAGATTATATATACATATATGTTAACCGGCCGCACAGGAGGTATTATAATACTTGCAGGCACAAGTATAAAAAGCTTCTACAATTTATCAAAATATTGTTTTACAATAATAATATGCTATTCGAATATGGTATCCTTCGAGCACCGCGTCTCTACTAAACGAGCGCCTTGCAGAACTTCCGGAAAATAGTGCTCGGCGGGTACTTGGCTTCCATCCGAATCTGGGGATGCAACATCGGTGGCCTCCATTTCCGCCCAGTATGTCTTGACACTGGCAAGAGCCATCCGCGCACCCTCTATGCACGCAGACCACTTCATCGCATTGATATGCGGCGCCGCACCAAGGAACTGTTGCACCAAGTTGAAATAACTTTTCGACTCTGGCCTCTCTGGCCACAGATGATTCATGACATACTTCATGGCGAGACCGGACAACCTATTTAGCTCGGCCCATTCGGCCAAACGATCGGCTAATGACAGTGGACGCTCCGGATTGTGGAACTGCGACCAAAAGAGCTTTTCCACTTCGCGATCTTCTTGATCTCGGAAGTGTTCGGCCGCACCTGCGACACTCGCTGCCAAATCCAGATAGGTGTCCGCCGAACTCCACATCCGGTCTAACGGAGCATGTTTAGGATCAAAGAACTTTCTCCGCAACATAAAGGGCTTTCCAGCCACGATCTCTCCGTCCTGACGCAGCTCCTCCTTCATATCTCTCATAGCAGAGCGAGCATCCTTGGCATCGGCAACGGCCTTCTCCAGGTCCGTATGTTCCGCCTGATCTTCTTTTTCAAGAAGCTTACAACGGTCAGCAGCGCTCTTCACCTTCACAGCCATCTCGGCCATTTCCTTCTTGCTTCGGCAGTGAGCAGCATGTTCGGCTTTCAGCTCTTCAATTGCCTTTCCGGCAGCCGCATCACTTTTCCTGGCTTGCTCCTTGGCTCGGGCAAGTTCCGCCCAAAGATTCTCCGTGGCAGCAGCACCATCTGCATCAAGCGCACACATTGTAAGATACTGGCATAAAGCTCCTCTTACCAGGTGCCGCCGGAGTAATTATATACCTTGTGCCTTGTCAAGCCGCTTGTTGACAAGCGCGATGTCGGCATCTGCCACGTCAAGTTGCCACTTTAGCTTGGCAAATTCATCAGTCCGGCTGGCCACCCGACACTTCGCCACCTACGTATGAAGGCGGCATATTAGACCTGGGATTATGATCCTTTGCACGCCGTCACTTTTGACAACGCACAGAGTCTCAGGGGCTACTATCTACACAGGGCGCATCTTATTTATGCGCAACTGCCCAAAAAGGGTACATTATTTCGCGTACCTCAAAACCTGTCAGTAAACTCATGACGGCCTCGTGCAATCCGCTCTCCATGGATGAAATCCTCTCAATCACCATACCCATCAATGCACGGTGCTCCTCTGAGATAGATGCTCGCCCTAGCAGATCCTTCAGCTCCTCCGACCGTGCACCAGCTGGTGTTGGACTCGTCCGATGGCCCTTTTCAAAGGCAGAATGCGGGGGGCTTTGGGGGGCCATATGACTACCTTCCGGCCCTGTCAGATTCGGAGAAACCCTCCGTGACGATACCTCAGGGTCGCTCGCCTCACAAGGCGGTACGGCAGGGGGAGGCGTTCCGCTCTCCATCATCTCCGGAAGAAGATCCCCCGAAGATGAGCTCTGCTGAGAAGGGCTAAGGTCCGAGCTACAAGGTAAATTTTCGATTACTCTTCTCAGATATAATGCAAGGATTTCTCTCATTTCTTAAAAAGAAAAACTCCTCTCTACTTACGGCTCGGTGGAGGGCTGATCCCCTTGAGGGCATAATTCGGCCAAAGTATCCCCCGGCACAGGACCCTTTGACGAAGATTTCTTCCCCCGCTTTGAGGCCATGGTCTCCGGATCGTCAGAGGCGGTCCTCTTCTTCCCCCGAGGAGAGGAATTTTCGATTCCTCCCTTCCAGACAACCTTCTTCGAGGAGGTTGTTGCTTCCTTGTCCCCTCCCTCGCTTTCCTTCAAAGGCACAACCTCCAACATCCTGACTAGCACGGGATCCGGCGTGGTCTCGGGGAGGGGGCCGGACACCTGATTAGCTTTGCTTTCGCTATCCACTCCTGTTTAAAGGACATCTCGTTTAGGGTCAATTTTATGATAAATATACGGATAGCGAGTCCGGGCACAAGGCTACTTACTTGAGTATCCGGACGATTACAGCTCAGACCTGCGTCCTCTGTAGAATCCAGACACACTACTTGTGGTCCGAAGAACAATTTGTACATCTCCATAGGCTTCATGCCAAGAAAATGTTGGAGAACTCGTGGTCCATCCGGGTTGAACTCCCACAGGCGGAGGGGGCGACGTTTGCAGGGCAGAACTCGGCGAATTAACAAAACCTGTGTCACCACGACCAGACTGATGTCTCTTTCTAGGAGATCTCAGATGCGGCCCTGCAACAGGGGCACGTGCTTTGCCGACCCCCAGTCCAGCCCCTTATTGACCCATGACGCCAGTCGTGGCGGGGGACCCGAGCGGAAAGCAGGCAGCGCCACCCACTTGGTGCTCCTGGGAGCTGTGATATAAAACCACTCTCGTTGCCATAAGCTGGACTCCCCTTGAAAAGAGCCCTCGGGCCATGGAGCACCAGCATTCTTGCTTATAAAAGCACCTCCGCACTCCGCGTGTCGTCCCTCGATCATCTTCGGCTCTACTTTGAAGGTCTTGAGCCATAGTCCGAAGTGAGGAGTAATACGGAGGAAGGCTTCACACACGACGATGAATGAGGAAATATGGAGGATGGACTCCGGAGCTAAGTCGTGAAATTCCAGCCCATAATAAAACATGAGCCCCCTCACGAAGGGATCCGTCGGGAAGCCTAGCCCCCGAAGGAAGTGAGACATGAACACCACACTCTCACCAGGCTTGGGAGTGGGAATGACCTACCCTTGAGTAGGCAGCCTATGCCAGATTTCACCGGTCAAGAACCTGGCCTCTCTCAACTTCAGCACGTCCTCCTCCGTGACGGAGGAGGGCATCCATCAGCCTCGAAGGTCGGAACCGGACATTGTCGAAGGTCCAAAGCGCCTGAAATCTGGAGCCTTGGGTGTTGGAACTCGAGGCGAACGGTGAACTCGTTTGAGATTGAAAGAAAGGAGTAAGGCCCTGGTCTCTTTATAAGAGGTTGAATACCAAGGGCCCTCCCCGTGACCGTTTGGGACTCGCCTTTCATCGAGAAAACATACCAACGGGTACGGTTGGGTTACCCACGCCCGTATTGATGAGAATCCCAGAATAAGGGGAAACAATCTCTGATTTGACAAGATGTGCCAAGGAAACCACCTCGCTAAACGCGCTGAGGTGGGACAGTAAAACGATTCGAATAAAGACTTGGTAGTGGTGTGATGTCATGCTACAGAATACGTCAGCAGATTAGATCTGTGTAAATATTATTCTCTCTATGGCAATATGTGGAAACTTATTTTGCAGAGTCGGACACTACCTTTGTGTTCAAAATCTTCTATGAAGTACTTGGAGGAGGAACCCGCCTTGCAATGCCGAAGACAATCTGCGTGCCGGACTCGTCGTCATTGAAGCCTGGTTCAGGGGCTACTGAGGGAGTCCTGGATTAGGGTGTGTCCGGATAGCCGGACTATACCTTCGGCCGGACTCCTGGACTATGAAGATACAAGATTGAAGACTTCGTCCCTTATCCGGAAGGGACTTTCCTTGGCGTGGAAGGCAAGCTTGGTGATACGGATATGTAGATCCCCTACCATTGTAACCGACTCTGTGTAAACCTAGCTCCGGTGTCTATATAAACCGGAGGGTTTTAGTCCGTAGCACGAACAACAATCATACCATAGGCTAGCTTCTAGGGTTTAGCCTCCTTGATCTCATGGTAGATCTACTCTTGTACTACCCATATCATCAATATTAATCAAGCAGGACGTAGGGTTTTACCTCCATCGAGAGGGCCCGAACCTGGGGTAAAAACATTGTGTCCCCGGTCTCATGTTACCATCCGCCTAGACGCACAGTTCGGGACCCCCTACCCGAGATCCGCCGTTTTGACATCGACACCATGCCTTTTTATTTGAATGGCATCGGGGTGCAGGCTGAGTATTTGGCTGGAATGCGTCTCTATCGCGGCCACGAGGTGGCCGATCAGCCGCGTCATATGCTTCTTCCTCCAGTCGGGGTAGCAACCTGCATTTTGGGTAACTCTTGGAGGGGCGCTCGGGTTTATATTCCTCGGCCGCGAGGACTTCAGTCCATCTGTCAGCTAGCAGATCTTGATCAGCTTGAAGCTGCTGCTGCTTTTTCTTAAGGCTATTTGTCGTGGCTATAAGTCGGTGCTTGAAGCGCTCTTCTTCGACAGGATCCTCTGGCACGGCGAATTCATCATCGCCGAGGCTTGCCTCGTCTTCATGTCGGGACCCCGATTCCAAGTCACATCGATCTAGCCGGTAACACCTTATATCACTTTGTGGCCTCATGCACGGTATCCCCACGAGTGTCGCCTTACCCTGGCCCAGGCCCATTTGCGCCTTTTGGCTCACGTATATGATAGTGTCGCTAGCATCCATATGACAGAGAACCCGGGCCGACATGGCTAGTCGTGAACCCAAAGCGGCACTAACCTATGGGGACAGGCATACATGATTCACATCGAGCATGTCGGTCAGCAGCGTGTGAACCCGGGCTATAGCACTGGGCTAACAGGACTCCGGGGAACCCGTGCTGTAGCAGGCCAGGCAAGACTCCGGATGTCACCGCGTGACATTTCCCCGAAGGGACAGACATAAGAACGAAGTGAAACACATGCCAGCCAGTCAAGTGTCCTGAGCAGTAGTGCTGGGCTAGCAGGACTCCGGTGAACCGGGCTGTAGCGGTCTACTATGGCTCAAGGAAGCACTAGACTACATTTCCCCATAAGAGAGGCTGCCAAGGATAAACAACTAGATTGTCGGATCCCACACATAGCAATACACGTCACACGTACGCATAACATGCAAGTATGTGTTGTACAACATGGCATCACAACATAACGCAAACTCATATAGGTAAAGGCCCAGAAGAGCCACATAGCATTAAATACAAACAGGGGTCACATGACCAATCATTCAGAGCATACAAGCAACGGAAGCATTACATGTCTGAGTACAGACAACTACAAAAGAAAAGGCTGAGAAGCCTGACTATCTACAAGTCCCTCCCAAGGGAACAAGATCATAGCTAAGGTAACAAGCTACTCGTCGAAGTCCAAGCGGTACTACTAGTGAGACAGATGTCTCACCTACAAAACATAAATAAAGCAAACGTGAGTGCAAAGGTACTCAGCAAGACTTACATCAGATCCTAACATACATGCATTTGTATCAAGAAGGTAATGTGGGGTTTAGTTGCAGCAAGCCAGCTTTGACTTAGTGGCTATCCTGTTCTACGACAACGAGAAACTTCTTTGAGGTGAGGCAGCGCACACGAGTCCACTAATCACCACATCAATACACTACTATGGATTCATCCCCGTCTCTCTACGAGAAAACCATCCATAGCACTCACACTTGTCTTGAGCATTTTAGAGTATCCACTTTAAATTGTCTATGTACCACGTAAGCATCCAAGAAGTCCAGAACCGAGGACACGGTTATTCGAATAGATCATGATAACCCTGTAGGGGTGTACTTCTTCACACACGCTCCCACCACTTATCACCATGTACACGTCATGTATCTCGGCAACCTTCAAGCGGAAGCCTGGCGAGGGTGTCGGCCACGACCTGACTAACCACACAAGACTCTAGTCCAGGTTTATCGCCTATTCGGGTTCCATCCGCAAGGAGATCCAGCCGTGGTGTCGCTCACGGCCGAAACGATGTGTGCAGGGTTCCCAAGCCCACCTCGCCGGATGGATCTATGCTTGGTACACCATGCCACTTGTGCCTAGTCTGTCCCAAGCCCACCTAGCCGGGTGCCACTTGGTAGACTACTAACACTACCTACAAACACCAGAAACTATTTGCAACTCCTGGACAGAGATCAAGTTGGCTAATAAGTCGAGAGGGGCACTTAAGCATTCCAATGTGTGGTAGTAGCTAGTCATTGGACAACATACACAGAACTCAGTGCTTAAGGACGGTTCCAGTGAGACAACCCACCATGTACTCCTACATGGCCTCTCACCGCTACCTTTACCAAACCGTGTTCACATGCTTAACTCTCAGCACCAAAACATATCGTAACATTCCAATTCATTCCCAATGAATCAGACCTGACATACTCTAAGCAATAGCAGGCAATGCACGGTAGGAACACAACATGGCTCAATCAACTCCTACACATGCTAGTGGGTTTTAACTATTTACTGTGGCAATGATAGGTCATGCAGAGGAAAGGGTTCAACTACCGCAGCATAAAGTAGCAGTTGAGTCGTCGTTGTCCTAATGCAATAAAAGAGAGTGGGAGCAAGAGAGTAGGATCATATCGGAATGAACAAGGGGGTTTACTTGCCTGGTAGATCAACAGGGGGGCACTGCTCCTCTGACAGGTACTCTGGATCGATCTCCGGAGCAGGACCTATCGAGAAGGAATGGTGTCGACAATCAAACACAAGCATATGCAACAATATGATGCATGATCATGGCATGAGTATGTGATGTTTGTTTGAGTTAATGCATCTAGCATTCATTTGCATGAAGTCCATTTGAACCAAAGTTTCAAATGCAACTCCGAAATAAGCTCTTATAAATGACATTGATGTTTTTTCATATATACAGCATGTATAGGTTGATTTTTCATGCATGAAAATGGTACATATGGATAGATTGAATTTTTCTGATAATTTTTCATATATAAATTGTTTCATTTGGAGTTACGGTTGAATTACTATGAATATTTGAAGTTTATATCATTTTCTGGAATTTCCTGATTTATTTCAATACCAGAAAAGAAATAATTGCATCAGCATTACAGAGGCATGACGTCAGCGAGTCAACCGTGGCTGACCAGGTCAAACCTGACATGTGGGGTCCACATATCAGTGTCACAGTTAGTTAACAGGGGGATTAACTCATTCTAATTAAAGGGTTAGTGGCGTTGGGGCCCACTGGTCAGTTGCTCAGGGGTTTAGTTAGATGGTGATTAGCCTTAAGCTAATCACCTGACCCATGGGGCCCACCTGACGGCCCGTGTGGTTAACGGGTCAAACCCCACCGGCGTTTAGCCGCCGGCGAGGCTGAACGCGACGGAGGGGCTCGGGATCGTCGCTCCGTCGGCCAAAAGCTCGGTGGAGACCACAGGAGAGGAGCTGGAGCTCGTCCGCGTCGGTTGGAGCAAGCGGGAGGGCGCGGGGTGGCCGGAGCTCATCGGAGCGGGGCTCGCAGCGGTGGCCAGAGCTCGGCTCGAGCGGCAGAGGGCTAGAGGGCGCCGAAAGAGCAGGGGAGAGAGGGTTCGACGGCGGGGCTCACAACGAGTCGAGCAGAGGCAACGGCGGCTCAGAGAAGGCTCTGCAGGCGACGGATGGGCGGTGGAGATCCACGGCGGCCGAGGTTGAAGATGACGGCGGAGGCGGCTCCACAGGGCGTCCGGCGACGCGTGGCGTGACGGAGAGGTGGTAGGCGACGTGGCGGAGCTCTCAAGCACGAGGGTAGTCGAGGGAACGGCGGGGAGCACGTCGGTGGTGAGCTGCAACAACGGCGACTTTCGGTTTCAGGAGAGTGAGGGAGAGGGAGAGAGAGCGAGTGAGAGGGAGAGAGAGCGAGTGAGAGGGAGCGCTCGATCCAGACGGCACTGGAGACGTCAGCCAGCTCGTTGCACTGGCAGGGGAGGGTAGGCAGGCAGCTCGCATGGCGCGCGGAGCGCGCGCGTGCGCCGGGCACCGCTTCCCCTCTGCCTACTAGCAAGAGGAGGAAGACGGCTCTGCCCCTGGTGGGCTGGGCCAGAATAGGAACGGGCCGGCCAGAGGCGCCAGGTAAGTATCTCCCTCTCTCTAGTTTTCTATTTATTAATGTTTTCTATTTTCTGCAATTTGTTTGGACTTAGTAATAATACTAATCCATTTTATTTAATTCTTTCAAATTTTGCAGGGACCTAAGGGATTAGTCCAAAGCCCCTCACCAAAATTCAGAATTTCTGGACATATATTATATATATAGCAAATATATATCCAAAGCAAATAATTACTGGATTAATTCCAAATGCCCAAAATAAATACTTATGAGTTCTTAAAAATATTGATTTGATTTTTATCTCTGTCCAATATTTTCAGAGGGCAACATGAGCATTTTCTTGGACCCTTTGGAGCAATTTTTTATTTGGGTTATTTCCAGAATGATTCTGAGGGTTTCACAAATCCTCATTTCAAATTTCAATGAAATTTAAACATGATGCAACCATGACCAGCTAGTCCAGGTCATACCAGAACTAGGGATGTGACAACTCGCCCCCACTCGAAATAATCTCGTCCCGAGATTCAGGAGTTGGCGGAAAGAAAGAGGGGTACTCAAGTCGAAGACGATCTTCTCGCTCCCAGGTAGCTTCTCTCTCGGAATGATGAGACCACAGAACCTTGAGAAACTTGATGTTATGACGTCGAGTGACATGCTCTGCTTGATCCAGAATGTGGATGGGGTACTCTCAATAAGTGAGGTTATCTTGGAGATCAAGCGTTTCGTGGACCACTCCGCGGATGGGATCCGAGAAGCAATGCCTGAGTTGAGAGATGTGGAAAACATCATGTACTCGAGAAAGATGTGGGGGTAGTTCCAACTAGTAGGCAACCTCTCCTTGTTTAGCGAGAATGCGAAAGGGACCAATGTAACAAGGAGCCAACTTGCCCTTGATAAAGAAATGATGGGTACCCTTCAAAGGGGTAACCCGAAGGTAAGCCTTGTCGCCAACTTCAAAAGCCACTTCCTTATGACGACGGTCATACTGGCTCTTTTGACGAGATTGGGTTGTTTTCAAATTCTCACGAATGATGCGAACTTGCTCTTCTGCCTCCTGGATCATATCCGGTCCAAAGAATTGTCTTTCACCGGTTTCTGACCAGTTCAAAGGTGTTCGACATCTTCGTCCATAAAGAACCTCAAAAGGAGCTTTCTTGAGGTTGGATTGGTAGCTATTGTTATAAGCAAACTCGGCGAAGGGAAGACACTTCTCCCAATCCATACTAAATGAGATAACACAAGGTCTAAGCATGTCTTCGAGAATTTGGTTGAACCTTTCCACCTAACCACTTGATTGAGGGTGGAAAGCGGTACTGAAGGAAAGATGGGTGCCCATGGCAGTTTGGAAATTCTCCCAGAAATGAGAAGTGAAAAGACTACCACGGTCTGAATTGATCTCTAGTGGAACACCATGAAGTGACACTATTCAAGAAATATATAAGTCAGCGAGCTGTCTAGCAGTGATACTATCTCGAACTGGTAGAAAGTGAGCCACTTTGGAAAGACGATCAATGACTACGAAGATCGCATTATTCCCTTTCTTGGTCCTAGGAAAGCCGGTGATGAAGTCCATACCAACTTTATCCCATTTCCACTCAGGAATAGCTAAAGGTTGAAGGGTGCCAGCAGGCCTTTGATGCTCTGCCTTAACGCGACGACAAACATCGCAGTTAGCAATAAACTAAGCAATTTCTCTCTTCATCCTAGTCCACCAGAACCTCTAGCGTAGGTCCTGATACATTTTAGTACTACCGGGATGAATCGTGAAAGGAGATTCATGAGCCTCCTTAAGAATCAGTTGTCGCAGATGTTGATTCTTGGGAACCACCAAGCGATTCTCAAAGAAAACAACACCTCGATCATCCATAGAGAAACATCCACCAACTCCCTTCTTAATGTTTCTCTTGATGCGGATAACACCCTTATCAAAGTTCTGGTTAGTAACGATCTGATCCTCAAGGGTAGGTTTCACCACCAAGCTTGATAGGAATCCGTGAGGAGCAAGGTGAAGGTTGAGCTTACATAATTCCTTATGGAGAAGTGGTTGGTTGTCAGGACCCCGACTCAATGCCACATCGATCTAGCATGTAACACCTCATATCACTTTGCGGCCTCACGCACGGTATTTCCACGGGTGTCGCCTTACCTTTGCCCGGGACCGTTTGCGCCTTTTGGCACACGTATATGATAGTGTCGCTAGCATCCATATGA
The DNA here is from genome assembly GCF_018294505.1 of Triticum aestivum. Classification (NCBI taxonomy): domain Eukaryota; kingdom Viridiplantae; phylum Streptophyta; class Magnoliopsida; order Poales; family Poaceae; genus Triticum; species Triticum aestivum. The sequence continues at coordinate 27,210,783 of NC_057794.1, forward strand.
TAAGGAGCCCGGGCTGACATGGCTAGTCGTAAACCCAAAGTGGCAGAAACTTACAGGGACAGGCATCCATGACCCAGCATCGAACGTGTCGGTCATCAGCGAGTGAATCCAGGCTGTAGCACTGGGCTAGCAGGACTCCGGTGAACCGGGCTGTAGCGGGCTAACAGGACTCCGGTATTCATCGCGTGACATTTCCCCGAAGGGACAGACATAGGAACGAAGAAGGACACATGCCGGCCAGCCTAAGTGTTCCCGAGCAGTAGCAAGCTACCATTGCTCAGTGATATAACTAGGAGACATTTCCCGGTAAGAGAGGCTACTAAAGATAAACAACTAGATAGTCAGATCCCACACATACCAAGCATTTCAATAACATACACACAATATGCTCGATATGTGCAATACAACATGGCATCACAAAATGACTCTACGACTCAAGTAGTTTATCCAATAGGCTCCGAGGAGCGAGATATTACAAACAGGGGTCTCATGACCCAACATTCAGAGCATACAAGTCAAAGCACATGCGGAAGCTTAACATGTCTGAGTACAGACATCTATAAATGAAAAAGGCTGAGAAGCCTACCTATCTACCAGATCCTGCCGAGGGCACAAGATCGTAGCTGAGGTAACAAGCTAAACGTCGAAGTCCACGCGGAACTACTAGCGAGACTGAAGTCTCTCTGCAAAAACATAAAATAGGCAAACGTGAGTACAAATGTACCCAGCAAGACTTACATCAGAACTAACTACATATGCATCATTTTCAACAAGGGGATGGTGGGGTTTAACTGCAGCAAGCCAGCTTTGACTCGGTGGCTATCCTAAACTACGACTGCAAGCAACTCTTTTGAGGAGGCGCACACGAGTCCACATATTCACCAACCAATACACCACTATGGAACCGCTCCCGTCTCCCTACGAGAACGCCATCCATAGTACTCACGCTTATCTTGCGTATTTTAGAGTATCCACTTTCACTTGTCTATGAACTGATATAAGAAACCTAGAAGTCCTTTTCCGCGGACACGGCTATTCGAATAGATGATGTTAACCCTGCAGGGGTGTACTTCTTCATACATGTTTCCACCACTTAGCGTCTGCACACGACATGTGCTCGGCAGACTTCAAGCGAAAGCCGACGTGGGTGTAGACCATGACCTACCTAAACACTCAAGTCTCTAGTCCAGGTTTATCGCCTATTCGGGTTCCATCCATGAGGAAATCCGGCCGGAGTTTCGCTCACAGCCCCAAATGATGTGAACAGGGTTCCGTGACACCAAACGGGCGCCCGGTATACCCGGCCACGTGCCTACCGCATCACAGCCCACCCCTACGGTCAGCGCTGTCCACGGCCTCCAGTAAGCTACAAACACCAGAAACTACTTGCAACTCCTGGACAGAGGACTAGGGTGAATAAGAAGTCGAGCGGGGTCATATTTCAGGGCCCAATGTATGGTAGTAGCTGAATCATGGATCACAAACACAGAACTCAGTTCCTAAGGACGGCTTCAATGAGACAACCCACCATGTACTCCTACATGGCCTCTCACCGACACCTTTTACCAAATCGTGTTCACACACTTAGCTCACACACAGTAGGACATGTTCACACACCTCTGATTCATCCCGATGAATCAGACCTGACTCAACTCTAAGCAGTAGCAGGCATGACAAACAAGCATGAATGAGTAGGCACAACAGGGCTCAAACAACTCCTAGTCATGCTAGTGGGTTTCATCTATTTACTGTGGCAATGACAGGTCATGCAATGGATAAAGGGGTTTAGCTACCGCAGCAAGTAACAGATGAATCGATGTTGTCCAAATGCAGTAAAAGAGAGCAGGAGCGAGAGAGTAGGATTGTATCGGAATGAACAAGGGGGTTTTGCTTGCCTGGCACTTCTGAAGATAGCATTGAGTCTTCATCAGTGTCAACGATCACATCATCGGTATCACGTCTATCGAGAGGGGGCAAATACCAGCAACACAGAAGGGAACACAATCAATGCAATGCACAATATGATGCATGATCATGACATGGCAAAATGAATGTGTTTTGGGCTAATGCATCTAGCAACAAGTTAAATGGGGTTGGTTTGAATACAAGATTCAAATTCAAACTCCATATGTGATTATTTAAATGCCATTTAATTGAATTGTCCTAAACAGCAGCTATAAGTTGTTCTAACATGCATGAAAATGGTGCAGATGGATTCCTTGAATTTTTCTGATAATTTTTCATATATAATTTATTTAATTTGGAGTTACGGTTGAATTTCTATGAATTTTAGAAGTTTGTACAATTTTCTGGAATTTTCTGAATAAGAACAAATCCAGAAAACATTACTGCGTCATCCTGACGTCATGATGACGTCAGGAGGTCAACGTGGCACAGTCCGGTCAAACTCTGACCTGTGGGTCCCGAGTGTCAGTGTCTAACTAAACTAACCTAGCTTAGTTAATACTAACCTAACTTAATTAGCCGGGCGGGGCCCGCATGTCAGTGAGAGAGAGGGGGGTCAAACCGGCCAGTGGGGTCAAACCCGGGTCAAACTCGCCGGAGTTGACCCGAGGCTCGTCGCCGGCGAGGCCAGGGACGGCGGAGAGCGTCGGGATTCGCCCTCCGATGACCAAAAGAGCGGCGGAGGGGCTCTACGGGATGCCCAGGCTCGCGCGCATCTAACAGGGCAAACGGGAGAAGCTAGGGTGGCCGGAGGCGACGGCTATCATGACGACGGCAGCGGCCGGAGTTCGGGTGGTGGCGAGTTTGGCGCTATGAGCGGTGGTTTGGCGCGCTGAGGGCACTAGGGAGAAGCTCTTGCTCCTCCGCATCCAAAGGAACGGACGGGAGGCCGCGAGGTGGCTGGAGTTGAGCACGGCGTCGACCTCGGCGGCGGCCGGAGCTCGGGCGAGCTCGGGGTCGGTGTTAGGGAGCACGGCAGGAGGCGTGGTGGGTGTCTACGGGTTCATGCGATCGTGCTGAGCACGATGGTGGGCTCGGGAACGAGCTGCGGTGGCTGTGGCCACGGTCACGCCATGGCCGGCGGCGAGAAGCTTCGTTCATGGTTGGGGATCGGGGCTAGAGCTCGTGAAGGAGGACGAGGGAAGGGGAAATCGGGTCAAAGTCTCACCGCGGAGCTGCAGGGATGGTTAGAGGGCTCGGGGGCGCGCCGGAGTGGCCGAATCGACGGAGAAGGGCGCCGGGGCCGAAGCTTGGAGATGATGATGATGGCGGCTGCTCGGGGCCCTTCTGGTCGCGTGAGACGTCGAGGAGGTCGAGGGAGGCACTGCGGAGCTCGGGAGTGCGTCGGGGAGGACAGGGGGTGGCGGTGGCCGCGAGGGCAGCGAGGGTCAGCGACGGTGGCGCTCGGCCGGTTGTGTGCGAGAGGGACGGAGAAGGGGAGAGGCGATGGGAGAGGTCGAGGGGGTTCCAGGGGGGTGCGTGGCGTCACCGGGGCGTCGAGGAGGAGCCAGGCAGGCTGGGAGGTAGGAGGTGGCCGGGGCGCGTGGCCGCGCGCGCTGGGCGCGTGCCCGTCCTCCTGGCAGGGAGGAAGACGACAGGGGAGGGAGGCGGCGATGGGCTGGGCCGGCTGGAGGAGCTGGGCCAGGTAGGTGGGCGCCAGGTAAGTGGCTGGGCTTCTCTCTTTTTTTATATTTCTGTTCTGTTTTCTATTTAATTGCCACTGAATTCAAATTCAAACAAATTTGAAAACAGTGCCAAAACTCCCCTGGATAATTTTATGTCACTTAAGGTCTACTCCTCATAAACATAAAATATCTCAGGGCATTTGAAAATATATTCATTATATATTATGAATATAACTCCAAATTCAAATAAAATATTGATTTAAAATCAGAGCCCAAATAATTCCTTAGAAATGTCCCAAAATTTTGGTTTGATTTATAACTCTTGCCAAAATTGTCAGAGCTATTTCTAGGGTATTTTGGATTTACTGATTGCAATTTTAGGGTTTCTTGCCCCTTTATTAAAATGATTTCCGAGGCTTTCAATTTCCTCATTTCAACTTTCGGAATATAGACATGATGCACACATGAAGCTAGCCTAGAGCATTACCAGAAGCTAGGGATGTGACAACTCACCCCCACTAAACAAAAATCTCGTCCCGAGATTCAAGCGTAGGGTAAGGTGAAGGGGGAACGCAAACTAGCACAATCTTCACGATCCAGGTTGCACTTCATAGGAACGTTGTTTTGATCACCATCTTGTCTTGATGTTTTGCTCTGAGAACTCTAGCTAATCCTGACAAGAAGAGGAAAGGAAAACTCTAGAAGGATCGATCTTCTCGAAGGTCGAACAACTCAGGATTAACTCTCGGAATGAGACATAGCGACATCTCTCGAGCTGAGAGATGAAGCACACCTCTAGAGGGATGGAGTGGAGCAGATGACGAGGTTTACCAGGTATACTACAATTCCACGCATAAGAAGGTGGTAAACAATTGTCAACGTAGCGAGGAGTTTGAGTTGCCATGATACCATAACGATGCACCTTAGGGAAGGTGACTCGTAGAAATATCCCCTTAAGTGGCAAAAAGAATTACCTTTGATTCAAAGATCCTTGAAACTCTTTATACCAGCTTAAGGCAAATCATAATCGATCATTTAGAGGGGTTCGGTAGAATGGCATACCCGAACTTGGATGATGTGGATTACCTTGTTGAAGACAACGTAATGGATGAATTTGCTTATCACCGGAAATGGAAGAGACCCATGGTAGAATGGCACATTGGCGGTGCAAGCTGGGAACAAAATGCAAATGCTGGGAATGATTCTGGTAACTAGGGAAGAACCCAACAATAGAGAGTGAATTCACTGTTTGAAAAGGTCATAGCATTGCCAAGGAAACTGAGAGCAATCCAGGTAGTGCCAATGATAACACGTAGCGCTTGTGCGTGCTCTCAAGAACTTGAGCATTTCCACAATCATCAAGGTTTTATCAACAACCGCGTCAAGGGTGCTGACAACACAACATACTACCACGATGAATAGCGATGGACGATGCAGATGCAAAGGAAGATAACACTTTCTCAGATTTCACCCTTGGCAGGGCCAAGGAAATAAAATCTGGATGATCGACCGAGAGACATTTAGCACTCCGCTTCTAATGTTCTCCTTGATGCGCTAGTGTATCCCATTCATAGATATGGTTTGATAACTAGAACATCAAGTAAAAGGTCGGACTTCGGGAGCAATAGAATCCATAAGGAACAGTTACGGAGGTAAATCCTACGAAATCCTTATGGGGAGGTGGCCAACTTCTTCAATCAAGATACTACAATAATAGGTCTTTCGGCTGGGTGGTGCTGGCCACGACATCCACTTTACCAGTTATCGAGGAACCAATATTATAGTTCTTGGGGAAATGTTCCAACCATCATATCTGCCTGAGATTCAGATCTGGTTGGTGTCAGGATATTCCAGACTCATCGAGTCTAGGAAGAAAAATGAAAGTTTGCAACACAAATCGATGAGATGACGTTGCGGGATTCTCGGGAGATGAACTACGATAGCAAGCTCCAAAACATGAGCTGGTTCTGCTACAAACATGTGAACACGTTGTCCCAGACAAGCATGCCCACATGATAGTCTTACAATAAAACACTACCGAGTTCTGGTTGGGAACCATCAGCGAGGATATCAAAGTTCTTTCATAAGTCCGGATTAGCTCTTATGAAGATACTCCTTCTCCTTGAACAAATCAGTAAGTGGCTTGGTGTGCTAGGATACACATATGGAATGAAGGTTGCAAGTCTCCAGACCACAGAATACTTCGCACGTGTGCATGACTGACTTGCGATGATTCCAGAGGAAGCAACATTGACTTTCTCGAGTCCACGGCGGCAACTTGCATCAAATGCACATAACTAGAGGAAGTCACTTCTTACATCCGAACATATGCTTCATGAGCTAGCATGAACAAATGCTTTCAAAAGTTTCCAACACTAGCTTAATGTTCAGCAAAATTATGGAGAAGACAAGGATGTTGTCAATGGGCACAACAACAATTCATCTGGGTTTCCTTTTAAAAGGAATTCCATAGTTAAGTGAACAAGTGATAGCATTGGTCAGACCCAAAAGATATAATGGTGTATGCTCGAGGGATCAACCATGAGTAAGACAACATTACGAATATCGTTGGTTCTAGTCTGATTGGATGATAGCCCATACTCCAATCAAAGGTTGGATAAAAATGATAGGTCCATTAACTGATCACGAGGTTCAGTCGATGAAAGTATCAACTTTCTTCAACACATACAAGACATCCCTTATAATGAACTATATCGGACAAGCTTCTATCTTCCAACTCTCCAAGTTGATGCATAGCTTAACCAACTACCTCAGGGGTATCCAACACGGATTCTTGGAGAAAGGGTGGTTTACAGGATAAACCAACTTGATCACGAGCTCAACATAACAGTCAGGTGACAACCTGGTGATACTTTCGAGAAGATATTCGGAAAATCATGAACCACCGGTATGTTACTAAGCTCGAGAACAATCTTGCTTTTCAGGGCAAGACGATATGATCAGTAGGGCAAGGATTTGAAATAATCCTAACTCATCGATCGAGGAGTGAACCAGGAGAATGGACTAGGTAGCACGATCAATCTTAGAATGATGATTCACTAACCAACATGCTAAGAATGAAATTATTGTCCTTTAACTACCAAACAACGGAGTTGCTAGCAGTATTGATTTCACACATCACGACTCACTTGTCGACATTCCGGTTGCATCAACACGAAGACCGAGGAATGACTAATGATGGTGAGAAGTATCACTGTGTCAAGAGCTCATAGGATGGTGTGCAATTCTCATGACAATTCTGATATAAAGATGGTAATACTCCAAGGTAGAACAGAACAAAAGCTGGATTGGCATTTGATCTGCGGAGTACAATTGTTTTGACCCAATCCTAGATATGGATGAGGTACTGGAGTTTGTTTCTCCTAGTCATTCCGGAATAGAATGGCTTGACGGACCACAAGAGTAATAGGTATCGATGAACGATTGCACGCATACTCTTGACTATCAATTGATAAACGAGGGTCAGAAGACAACTAAAGAGGGACAACTCAAAGGAACATACGATTTTCTGAGTTGTGGATGCATGGTTTAGCATGTCGAACGAAGTTCAACATATTTCTTCCGGATAACCCATGCAGAAAGGTAGAACTGGCAGAGCCACAATATATAATGGAGAACTCATCAAGAATAATCCTGTTGTGATATTTCAGTTCAACGAGGAACTTCTGCCATAAGTAGTTCATGGTATTTGGAAGAAGAAGATACCACGGACTTCAAGGACTATCACAAAGGTTACTAATATCCTAAAGGCACTAGCAATTACTATCAACATGATGTAAGTAGGGTGAATCTCGGGTTCAAGAACCCAGGAATAGAATACCTACTACTAAGTAGCATCACGGGATGCTTTCAAGAATAAAGGCCAGAATCATCACACTGAGAACACAAATCATGGCTAAATTACTAGATGATCCCCTAAGACACCTAGGGTCATAATAATATCTCCAACATATATGTCAAGGTAACAGAGTACCTCAACTCACTGATTAGTGTGGTTAATCTGGCCCAAAGGAACATTGAAACGGGAGGAAGGAATTTGCAAGTGCATCAGACTATTTAGAAACCTGGGATGACTCGGATAGCATAACGGCTGTAAATGCTCAAAAGGTTTGGAGACATACTACAAAATGGTGGCATAACCACTCAAAAGCACAATATCAAGGTTTCGAGATCAACAATTAACATACAGAGGTAGTAGAAGCTGAACTGAGGCTTGAATCACCAATCTTATAAGTGTACGGATTAGTAACACGTGATCCTGATAGAAAGAAGAGATAGCCTAGTTCTTAATCCCCGTAGGAAAGATAAGATGACTCAGATCAGAAGGCATAAGTATAAGGAGTAAAAAGAGCCTTACGTTCCATCCCACAATCAATTCCCTTATATAACTAAAGAATTTCTAGACTCAACTTCGACCAGTTTGGCTTGGTAATCCTACAGGCAGTCAAGCTCTGATACCAACGCTGTCAGGACCCCGACTCAATGCCACATCGATCTAGCATGTAACACCTCATATCACTTTGCGGCCTCACGCACGGTATTCCCACGGGTGTCGCCTTACCTTTGCCCGGGACCGTTTGCGCCTTTTGGCACACGTATATGATAGTGTCGCTAGCATCCATATGATAAGGAGCCCGGGCTGACATGGCTAGTCGTAAACCCAAAGTGGCACAAACTTACAGGGACAGGCATCCATGACCCAGCATCGAACGTGTCGGTCATCAGCGAGTGAATCCAGGCTGTAGCACTGGGCTAGCAGGACTCCGGTGAACCGGGCTGTAGCGGGCTAACAGGACTCCGGTATTCATCGCGTGACATTTCCCCGAAGGGACAGACACAGGAACGAAGAAGGACACATGCCGGCCAGCCTAAGTGTTCCGGAGCAGTAGCAAGCTACCATGGCTCGGTGGAAACACTAGGAGACATTTCCCGGTAAGAGAGGCTACTAAAGATAAACAACTAGATAGTCAGATCCCACACATACCAAGCATTTCAATAACATACACACAATATGCTCGATATGTGCAATACAACATGGCATCACAAAATGACTCTACGACTCAAGTAGTTTATCCAATAGGCTCCGAGGAGCGAGATATTACAAACATGGGTCTCATGACCCAACATTCAGAGCATACAAATCAAAGCACAAGCGGAAGCTATCATGTCTGAGTACAGACATCTATAAATGAAAAAGGCTGAGAAGCCTGACTATCTACCAGATCCTGCCGAGGGCACAAGATCGTAGCTGAGGTAACAAGCTAAACGTCGAAGTCCACGCGGAACTACTAGCGAGACCGAAGTCTCTCTGCAAAAACATAAAATAGGCAAACGTGAGTACAAATGTACCCAGCAAGACTTACATCAGAACTAACTACATATGCATCATTATCAACAAAGGGGATGGTGGGGTTTAACTGCAGCAAGCCAGCTTTGACTCGGTGGCTATCCTAAACTACGACTGCAAGTAACTCTTTTGAGGTGGCGCACACGAGTCCACATATTCACCATATCAATACACCACTATGGATCCGCTCCCGTCTCCCTACGAGAACGCCATCCATAGCACTCACGCTTATCTTGCGTATTTTAGAGTATCCACTTTCACTTGTCTATGAACTGATATAAGCAACCCAGAAGTCCTTTACCGCGGACACGGCTATTCGAATAGATGATGTTAACCCTGCAGGGGTGTACTTCTTCATACATGTTTCCACCACTTAGCGTCTGCACACGACATGTGCTCGGCAGACTTCAAGCGAAAGCCGACGTGGGTGTAGACCACGACCTACCTAAACACTCAAGTCTCTAGTCCAGGTTTATCGCCTATTCGGGTTCCATCCATGAGGAGATCCGGCCGGAGTTTCGCTCACAGCCCCAAACGATGTGAACAGGGTTCCGTGACACCAAACGGGCGCCCGGTATACCCGGCCACGTGCCTACCGCATCACAGCCCACCCCTACGGTCAGCGCTGTCCACGGCCTCCAGCATACTACAAACACCAGAAACTACTTGCAACTCCTGGACAGAGGACTAGGGTGAATAAGAAGTCGAGCGGGGTCATATTTCAGGGCCCAATGTATGGTAGTAGCTGAATCATGGATCACAAACACAGAACTCAGTTCCTGAGGACGGCTTCAATGAGACAACCCACCATGTACTCCTACATGGCCTCTCACCGACACCTTTTACCAAATCGTGTTCACACACTTAGCTCACACATAGTAGGACATGTTCACACACCTCTGATTCATCCCCGATGAATCAGACCTGACTCAACTCTAAGCAGTAGCAGGCATGACAAACAAGCATGAATGAGTAGGCACAACAGGGCTCAAACAACTCCTACTCATGCTAGTGGGTTTCATCTATTTACTGTGGCAATGACAGGTCATGCAAAGGATAAAGGGGTTCAGCTACCGCAGCAAGTAACAGATGAATCGATGTTGTCCTAATGCAGTAAAAGAGAGCAGGAGCGAGAGAGTAGGATTGTATCGGAATGAACAAGGGGGTTTTGCTTGCCTGGCACTTCTGAAGATAGCATTGAGTCTTCATCAGTGTCAACGATCACATCATCGGTATCACGTCTATCGAGAGGGGGCAAATACCGGCAACACAGAAGGGAACACAATCAATGCAATGCACAATATGATGCATGATCATGATATGGAAAAATGAATGTGTTTTGGGCTAATGCATCTAGCAACAAGTTAAATGGGGTTGGTTTGAATACAAGATTCAAATTCAAACTCCATATGTGATTATTTAAATGCCATTTAATTGAATTGTCCTAAACAGCAGCTATAAGTTGTTCTAACATGCATGAAAATGGTACAGATGGATTCCTTGAATTTTTCTGATAATTTTTCATATATAATTTATTTAATTTGGAGTTACGGTTGAATTTCTATGAATTTTAGAAGTTTATACAATTTTCTGGAATTTTCTGAATAAGAACAAATCCAGAAAACATTACTGCGTCATCCTGACGTCATGATGACGTCAGCAGGTCAACGTGGCACAGTCCGGTCAAACTCTGACCTGTGGGTCCCGAGTGTCAGTGTCTAACTAAACTAACCTAGCTTAGTTAATACTAACCTAACTTAATTAGCCGGGCGGGGCCCGCATGTCAGTGAGAGAGAGGGGGTCAAACCGGCCAGTGGGGTCAAACCCGGGTCAAACTCGCCGGAGTTGACCCGAGGCTCGTCGCCGGCGAGGCCAGGGACGGCGGAGAGCGTCGGGATTCGCCCTCCGATGACCAAAAGAGCGGCGGAGGGGCTCTACGGGATGCCCAGGCTCGCGCGCATCTAACAGGGCAAACGGGAGAAGCTAGGGTGGCCGGAGGCGACGGCAATCATGACGACGGCGGCGGCCGGAGTTCGGGTGGTGGCGGGTTTGGCGCTACGAGCGGTGGTTTGGCGCGCTGAGGGCACTAGGGAGAAGCTCTTGCTCCTCCGCATCCAAAGGAACGGACGGGAGGCCGCGAGGTGGCCGGAGTTGAGCACGGCGTCGACCTCGGCGGCGGCCGGAGCTCGGGCGAGCTCGGGGTCGGTGTTAGGGAGCACGGAAGGAGGCGTGGTGGGTGTCTACGTGTTCATGCGATCGTGCTGAGCACGATGGTGGGCTCGGGAACGAGCTGCGGTGGCTGTGGCCACGGTCACGCCATGGCCGACGGCGAGAAGCTTCGGTCATGGTTGGGGATCGGGGCTAGAGCTCGTGAAGGAGGACGAGGGAAGGGGAAATCGGGTCAAAGGCTCACCGCGGAGCTGCAGGGATGGTTAGAGGGCTCAGGGGCGCGCCGGAGTGGCCGAATCGACGGAGAAGGGCGCCGGGGCTGAAGCTTGGAGATGATGACGATGGCGGCTGCTCGGGGCTCTTCTGGTCGCCTGAGACGTCGAGGAGGTCGAGGGAGGCACTGCGGAGCTCGGGAGTGCGTCGGGGAGGAGAGGGGGTGGCGGTGGCCACGAGGGCAGTGAGGGTCAGCGACGGTGGCGCTCGGTCGGTTGTGTGCGAGAGGGACGGAGAAGGGGAGAGGCGATGGGAGAGGTCGAGGGGGTTCCAGGGGGGTGCGTGGCGTCACCGGGGCGTCGAGGAGGAGCCAGGCAGGCTGGGAGGGAGGAGGTGGCCGGGGCGCGTGGCCGTGCGCGCCGGGCGCGTGCCCGTCCTCCTGGCAGGGAGGAAGACGACAGGGGAGGGAGGCGGCGGTGGCCTGGGCCGGCTGGAGGAGCTGGGCCAGGTAGGTGGGCGCCAGGTAAGTGGCTGGGCTTCTCTTTTTTTTTATATTTCTGTTCTGTTTTCTATTTAATTGCCACTGAATTTAAATTCAAACAAATTTGAAAACAGTGCCAAAACTCCCCTGGATAATTTTATGTCACTTAAGGTCTACTCCTCATAAACATAAAATATTTCAGGGCATTTGAAAATATATTCATTATATATTATGAATATAACTCCAAATTCAAATAAAATATTGATTTAAAATCAGAGCCCAAATAATTCCTTAGAAATGTCCCAAAATTTTGGTTTGATTTATAACTCTTGCCAAAATTGTCAGAGCTATTTCTAGGGCATTTTGGATTTACTGATTGCAATTTTAGGGTTTCTTGCCCCTTTATTAAAATGATTTCCGAGGCTTTCAATTTCCTCATTTCAACTTTCGGAATATAGACATGAGGCACACATGAAGCTAGCCTAGAGCATTACCAGAAGCTAGGGATGTGACATTGGCCCTGCTGCAACATGAGATTGTTGCAATAGGACTTACGACTTAGCGCATTAGCCATGACATTGCCCTTGCCTGGGGTGTAGGTAATCCCTAAGTCATAATCTGATATCAACTCCAACCAACGTCTTTGCCTAAGGTTCAAATCTAGTTGGGTGAAGATATACTTGAGACTCTGGTGATCGGTGTAAATTTCGCAACGTTTACCAAGGAGGTAATGTCGCCAGGTCTTAAGTGCATAGACTATGGCTGCAAGCTCTAGATCATGTGTAGGATAATTCTCCTCATGTGGATGCAACTGTCGAGATGCATAGGCAATCACATGGCGATCCTGCATAAGAATGCAACCTAGTCCCTGTCGTGAGGCGTCGCAGTAGGCAACAAAGTCCTTAGTGAAATCCGGTGGCACAAGTATGGGAGCAGAAGTCAGGCGTATTTTCAGTTCCTGAAAACTGTACTCACACTGTGGGGACCACTCAAACTTTTTATCTTTCTTGAGAAGTTCCTTGAGAGGTTTGGCCACTTTGGAGAAGTTCTCAACAAAGCGTCGATAGTAACTGGCTAGGCCAAGGAAACTCCGAACTTGCTTAACCGTTTCAGGCGGAGTCCAATCAAGAACGGCCTGAACTCTCTCGGGATTGACAGCAATGCCCTTACCAGAGGTTACGTGGCCTAGGTGGGTCACTTCTGGCAACCAAAATTCGCACTTGGAGAACTTGGCATAAAGGCGGTGCTCTCTGAGTTTCTCTAACACAAGTCTAAGATGTTCGGCATGCTCTACCTCGTTCTTCGAGTAAATAAGAATGTCATCGAGGTAAACCACGACGAACTTATCTAAGTACTCCATGAAGATCGAGTTCATCAAGAGAGAGAATGTAGCTTGAGCATTGGTTAGACCAAAGGACATGACGGTGTACTCGTACTGCCATAATGAGTGACAAAAGCCGTCTTAGGAATGTCCCCATTTCTGATCTTGATTTGGTGGTAGCCTAACCTCAAATCCATCTTGGAAAAAACTGAGGATCCAGTGAGCTGATCATACAGATCGTTGTTCCTGGGGAGCGGATACTTGTTCTTTATCGTGACCAAATTAACGGGACGATAATCTACAACCATCCGGTCCGTACAATCCTTCTTGACGAAGAGGACGGGGCAAGCCCAGGGAGAAGAACTAGGACGAATGAAACCCTTTTGCAAGGATTCATCGAGTTGTTTCTTAAGCTCAGCTAGTTCTAAGGGTGCCATCTTGTAAGGTCTCCTAGAAATTGAGGCGGTTCCGGGAATAAGATCTATGACAAACTCTACATCTCTGTCAGGTGGAATACCTGGCAGTTCCTCTAGAAAGACATCCGGAAAGTCGCGGACTACTGGAATATCTTCAAGGTCAGGAAGAGGGCTCGCATTTAGAGAATAGAGTTGACGCTTTGCAATTTTGGTGGCGACAGTTACTATCTTGCCAGAGGGGTGTGTGAGCTGAATAGACCTGGTGTAACAGTCAATCTTGGCATAATGAGCTTTCATCCAGTCCATACCCAAGATGATGTTAATATCTATAGACTTGAGGGCTATAAGTGATGCAAGAAATACAAGTGTGTCAACAAGGATTTCATTACCATGGCTTACACTAGAAATTTTCCATTTGGCTCTAGGAGTTTGAATGACTAGTGGAGAGGGCATATCAAAAAATGACATGTTGTGCAAGTTAGCGTAGCTTTCGGAAATGAAGGAGTGAGATGCTCCAGTATCGAATAAAACCAATGCTGGATGGCAATTGACAAGGAGTGTACCAAGAACGACATCCGGATCATCATGAGCGTCTTTAGCTGAGACGTGATGCACACATCCATGTTCAGTGGGAGCTGACTTGACACTGATCATCTTGCATGATGGCTTACCACGGCCAACAGACTTCTCAGGCTGGGGTGGAGCATAATTGGTTTGAGAGCAGTCACATGCATAGTGTACTGGCTCTCCGCATGTGAAGCAAGTCCATGAAGTAGGACGTGGACCCGCATTGACAAGCGGTCTACCAGTAGGCCTGGGTGGAGCATGTAACTGAACAGGGTGAGGCGCCACATAAGAGGGCCTCGGTGAATAACCAGGTGGAAGAGCGGAGGTCAGAACCCAAATCCGGCGCTTCTAAGAAATAGAACCGGAGGAAGAACCCAAATCACGGGTGTGCTTACGAGACTCCTTGTAAGTGAGTTGAGCTGTGTCTGCATTAATGGCCTTGTTCACAAGAGCCTGGAATGCATTGCAATGATGCAAGTGGAGATCACATTGCAACTTGGGGTTGAGACCCTTCTGGAACCTAGCCTGCTTCTTGGCGTCCGTGGACACCTCTTCTGTAGCATAGCGGGCAAGGTTCTCAAACTCTCTACTGTAAGCATCAACAGCCATCTTATCCTGGGTGAAACTACAGAACTCTTCTCTCTTGCAATCAATGAGAGCCTGAGGAATGTGATGCTCGTGAAAAGCCTCAGTGAAATCTCTCTAGGTAGGAATCTGTCCAGCTGGAAGCATAGCCTCATAGTTCTGCCACCAAAGACTAGCAAGACCTTCCAGGTGATATGTAGCATAGGTGACCTTGTCATCTTCAGCTATGCTCGCGAAAGGCAGCTTGTGTGTGATACTACGGAGCCAGTCATCTGCATCGAGTGGTTCAATGGAATGATGGAAGGTAGGTGGTTTCAAACCAATGAAATCATAGATGGTCGCTGACTCTTTGCACTGAGGTGCGGTGTTCTCCTCGATACGTGCTAACAAGTGGTTGGACTCACGCTTGTTCCTCTCCATCTCTAACCTGAACTCTACCAACGAAGACTGATCGGGAGGATCCTCATCCCTACCATCTCCGTGGTTCCGACTACGAGCAACAGAACTTCGATCAACTGACGACATCCTAAAGAACCAACCAAGGAAACAAGGATGGATTTAGCATCATCATAAGGATGTAAAATAGCAGAAGAAATTAGTATCTCTCAAACTCCTAGGACAATTCTGGCAGCATAACGGCAGTAAAATGCTCAAAATGAGACATCCAGCAAATGATGGGGTAGCACCATACTCAACATCATCACTCAAGGTTCTGAGATATTACTAAATAGACTACACCGGAAGTACTTGAATTGGGATAAGACTCGAATCAACCAACCCTTAGAGACTACGGAGTAGTAACACGTGATCCTGATAGACAAAAGAGGAAGCCTAGTTCCTGAACCCCGTAGGAAAGATAGGATGACTTAGATCAGAAGGCATGAGGTATAAGGAGTAAAAAGAGCCTTACGTTCCTTCCACAATCAATTCCCCTATATAGCTAAAGAATTTCTAGACTCAACTTCGACCAGGTTGGCTTGGTAATCCTATAGGCAGTCAGGCTCTGATACCAAAACTGTCGGGACCCGGATTCCAAGTCACATCGATCTAGCCGGTAACACCTTATATCACTTTGCAGCCTCACACACGGTATCCCCATGGGTGTCGCCTTACCCTGGCCCGGTACGGTTTGCGCCTTTTGGCTCACGTATATGATTGTGTCGCTAGCATCCATATGACAGAGAACCTGGGCCAACATGGCTAGTCGTGAACCCAAAGCGGCACTAACCTATGGGGACAGGCATACATGATTCACATCGAGCATGTCGGTCAGCAGCGTGTGAATCCGGGCTGTAGCACTAGGCTAACAGGACTCCGCGGAACCCGGGCTATAGCAGGCTAGGCAGGACTCCGGATGTTACCGCATGACATTTCCCTGAAGGGACAGACACAGGAACGAAGTGAAACACATGCCGGCCAGTCAAGTGTCCTGAGCAGTAGTGCTGAGCTAGCAGGACTCCGGTGAACCGGCTATAGCGGACTACTATGGCTCAAGGAAGCACTAGACTACATTTCCCCATAAGAGAGGCTACCAAGGATAAACAACTAGATTATCGGATCCCACACATAGGAATACACATCACACGTACGCATAACATGCAAGTATGTGATGTACAACATGGCATCACAACATAACGCAAACTCATATAGGTAAAGGCCCAGAAGAGCCACATAGCATTAAATACAAACAGGGGTCACATGACCCATCATTCAGAGCATACAAGCAACGGAAGCATTACATGTCTGAGTACAGACAACTACAAAAGAAAAGGCTGAGAAGCCTGACTATCTACAAGTCCCTACCAAGGGAACAAGATCGTAGCTGAGGTAACAAGCTACTCGTCGAAGTCCAAGCGGTACTACTAGTGAGACAGATGTCTCACCTGCAAAACATAAATAAAGCAAACGTGAGTAGAAAGGTACTCAGCAAGACTTACATCAGATCCTATCGCACATGCATTTGTATCAAGAAGGTAATGTGGGGTTTAGTTGCAGCAAGCCAGGTTTGACTCGGTGGCTATCCTGTTCTACGACAACGAGAAACTTCTTTGAGGTGCGGCCGCGCACATGAGTCCACTAATCACCACATCAATACACTACTATGGATTCATCCCCGTCTCTCTACGAGAAGGCCATCCATAGAACTCCCACTTGTCTTGAGCATTTCAGAGTATCCACTTTAAGTTGTCTATGTACCACGTAAGCATCCAAGAAGTCCATAACCGAGGACACGGCTATCCGAATAGATCATGATAACCCTGCAGGGGTGTACTTCTTCACACACGCTCCCACCACTTATCACCATGTACACGCCATGTATCTCGGCAACCTTCAAGCGGAAGCCTGGCGAGGGTTTCGGCCACGACCTCACTAACCACACAAGACTCTAGTCCAGGTTTATCGCCTATTCGGGTTCCATCCGCAAGGAGAACCGGCCGGGGTGTTGCTCACAGCCCCAAACGATGTGTGCAGGGTTCCCAAGCCCACCTCGCCAGATGGATCTATGCTTGGTACACCGTGCCACTTGTGCCTAGTCTGTCCCAAGCCCACCTGGTCGGGTGCCACTTGGTAGACTACTAACACTACCTACAAACACCAGAAACTATTTGCAACTCCTGGACAGAGATCAAGTTGGCTAATAAGTCGAGAGGGGCACTTAAGCATTCCAGTGTGTGGTAGTAGCTAGTCATTGGACAACATACATGGAACTCAGTGCTTAAGGACGGTTCCAGTGAGACAACCCACCATGTACTCCTACATGGCCTCTCACCGCTACCTTTACCAAATCGTGTTCACATGCTTAACTCTCAGCACCAGAACATATCGTAACATTCCAATTCATTCCCAATGAATCAGACCTAGCATACTCTAAGCAATAGCAGGCAATGCATGGTAGGAACACAACATGGCTCAATCAACTCCTACACATGCTAGTGGGTTTTAACTATTTACTGTGGCAATGACAGGTCATGCAGAGGAAAGTGTTCAACTCCCGCAGCATAAAGTAGCAGTTGAGTCGTTGTTGTCCTAATGCAATAAAAGAGAGCAGGAGCGAGAGAGTGGGATCATATCGGAATGAACAAGGGGGTTTGCTTGCCAGGTACATCAACAGGGGGGACTGCTCCTCTAACAGGTACTCTGGATCGATCTCCGGAGCAGGACCTATCGAGAAGGAACGGTGTCGACAATCAAACACAAGAATATGCAAAAATATGATGCATGATCATGGCATGAGTATGTGATGTTTGTTTGAGTTAATGCATCTACCATTCGTTTGCATGAAGTCCATTTGAACCAAAGTTTCAAATGCAACTCCAAAATAAGCTCTTATAAATGCCATTCATGTGTTTTCATATATACAGCATGTATAGGTTGGTTTGTCATGCATGAAAATGGTACAGATGGGTAGATTGAATTTTTCTGATAATTTTTCATATATAAATTGTTTCATTTGGAGTTACGGTTGAATTACTATGAATTTTTGAAGTGTATATCATTTTCTGGAATTTCCTGATTTATTTCAATACCGGAAAAGAAATAATTGCGTCAGCATTACAAGGCATGATGTCAGTGAGTCAACCGTGGCTGGCTAGGTCAAACCTGACATGTGGGGTCCACACGTCAATGTCACAGTTAGTTAACAGGGGGATTAACTCATTCTAATTACAGGGTTAGTGGCGCTGGGGCCCACTAGTCAGTTGCTCAGGAGTTTAGTTAGATGGTTGTCTGTGTCAAAACCGGCGGATCTCTGGTAGGGGGTCCCAAACTGTGCGTCTAGGCCAGATGGTAACAGGAGGCAAGGGACACGAAGTTTTACGCAGGTTCGGGCCCTCTCGATGGAGGTAAAACCCTACGTCTTGCTTGATTAATATTGATGATATGGGTAGTACATAAGTAGATCTACCACGAGATCAGAGAGGCTAAACCCTAGAAGCTAGCCTATGGTATGATTGTTGATGTGTATGTTGTCCTACGGACTAAAACCCTCCGGTTTATATAGACACCGGATAGGGTTAGGGCTACATAGAGTCGGTTACAATGGTAGGAGATCTTCATATCCGTATCGCCAAGCTTGCCTTCCACGCCAAGGAAAGTCCCTTCTAGACGCGGGACAGAGTCTTCAATCTTGTATCTTCATAGTCCGGGAGTCCGGCTGAAGGTATAGTTCGGCTATCCGAACACCCCCTAATCCAGGACTCCCTCAATGGTGATTAGCCTTAAGCTAATCACCCGACCCACGGGGCCCACCTAACTGCCGGTGTGGTCAACGGGTCAAACCCCACCGGCGTTTAGCCGCCGGCGAGGCCGAACGCGGCGGAGGGGCTCGGGATCGTTGCTCCGGCGGCCAAAAGTGCGGCGGAGACCACAGGCGAGGAGCTGGAGCTCGTCCGCGTCGGTTGGAGCAAGCGGGAGGGCGCGGGGTGGTCGGAGCTCGTCGGAGCGGGGCTCGCGGCGGCGGCCGGAGTTTGGCTCGAGCGGCAGATGGCTAGAGGGCGCCGAAAGAGCAGGGGAGAGAGGGTTCGACGGCGGGGCTCACAGCGAGTCGAGCAGAGGCAATGGCGGCTCGGAGAAGGCTCTGCAGGCGACGAATGGGCGGTGGAGATCCACGACGGCCGAGGTTGAAGATGACGACGGAGGCAGCTCCACAGGGCGCCCGGCGACGTGTGGCATGACGGAGAGGTGGTAGGTGACATGGTGGAGCTCGCAAGCATGACGGACGGTCGAGGGAACGGCGGGAAGCACGTCGGCGGTGAGCTGCGGAGACGGCGACGTTCGGTTTTGGGAGAGAGCGAGGGAGAGGGAGAGAGAGCGAGTGAGAGGGAGCGCTCGATCCAGACGGCAGTGGTGACATCAGCCATCTCGTTGCGCTGGCAGGGGAGGGCAGGCAGGCAGCTCGCGTGGCGTGCTGAGCGTGCGCATGCGCCGGGCATCGCTTCCCCTCTGCCTGCTGGCAAGAGGAGGAAGACGGCTCTGCCCTTGGTGGGCTTTGCCAGAACAGGAATGGGCCGGCCAGAGGCGCCAGGTAAGTATCTCCCTTGTCACATCCCTAGTTCTGGTATGACCTATACTAGCTAGTCATTGTGCATCATGTTTAAATTCCATTTAAATTTGAAATGGGGATTGGTGAAACCCTCACAAAACATTTCTGGAAATGACCCAGATAAAAAGTGCTCCAAAAAGGACCAAGAAAATGTTCATGTTGCTCTCTGAAAATATTGGTCAGAGGTAAAATTCAAACCAATAATTTTGGGAGCCCATAAATATTTATTTTGGCCTTTTGGAATTAATACAATAATTATTTGCCTTGTATATATATATGTGATATATTTTATATATGTCCAAAAATTCTGGTTTTTGCTGAGGGGCTTTGGAATAATCCAACTAGTCCCTACCAGAATTATCAGAAGCAACAAAAATGATTTAGTTTCTAAAACTAAATCAAAACAAATTATTAGAAAAATGCAAGGAATCCATTTATGCCAGTTACATGCATGAAAAACCAACTTATACATGTTGTATAAGTGAAAACATAATATGGGCATTTTAAATGCTTCATTTTGAATTGCATTTGAATCTTTGATTCAAATGGGCTTCAACCAACTTGGTAGCATCTTGCATTAGCCCAAACACTAGCATTTGCACATGTCATGTTCATGCATCATTTTGTTGCATTTGTTTGTGTGTTGATCGCCGGCACCGTTTCTTCTCAATAGGTTCCACTATGGAAGGTGTTCCCTAGTACCTGTCAGAGGAGCCGTACCCCTTCGTCGTTCTATCAGGCAAGCAAACCCCCTTGAGCATTTCGATAAATCCCACTCTCTCGCTCCTGCTCCTTATACTACATTAGGACAACAACGATTCAAACTGCTACTTTCTGCTGCGGTAGTTGAACCCATTCCTCTACATGACATGTCATTGCCACAGTAGGAGTTGCTTGAGCCTTGATGTGCCTGCTCATCCATGCTTGTTTTTCTTTATGCCAGCTATGCTTAGAGTTGTGTCAGGTCTGATTCATCGGGAATGAATCGGAGTGGTGAACATGTCCTACCGATAAAGGCTAAATGTGTGAACACGTTTGGTAAAGGTAGCGATGAGAGGCCATGTAGGAGTACATGGTGGGTTGTCTCATTGGAACCATCCCTAAGCACCGAGTTCTGTGTATGTTATCCAAGGCCAGTTACTACCACACATTGGGTTCCGGTTATCCGGCCCCTCTCGGCTTATTAATCCACTTGATCTATGTCCAGGAATTGCAACTAGGTTCTGGCGTTTGTAGGTAGTGCTACTTGTCTACCAGGTGGTGTCCAACGGGACGGGCTTGGGACAGACTAGGCACCATGGCACGGTGTACCAAGTGGCACCCGGATGGTGGGCTTGGGAACCCTGCACACATCGTTTGGGGCCGTGAGCGACACCCCGACTGGATCTCCTTGCGGATGGAACCCGAATAGGCGATTAACCTGGATGAGAGACTCGTGCGGTTAGTCAGGTCGTGGCCGACACCCTCGCCCGGCTTCCGCTTGAAGGTTGCCGAGGTACATGACGTGTACAGGGCTATAAGTCGCAAGAGCGTGTGTGAAGAAGTACACCCCTGCAGGGTCAACATTATCTATTCGAATAGTCGTTTTCCTCGGATATGGAAACTTGGAGGACTTATGTAGTACATAGACAACTTGAAGTGGATACTCTAAAATCCGCAAGATAAGCGTGGGTGCTATGGATGGCCTTCTCGTAGGGAGACGGGAACGGATCCATAGTGGAGTATTGATATGGTGAATATGTGGACTCGTGTGCGTCTTCTCACCTCAAAGAAGTTTCTGATACTCGTAGTATAGGTTAGCCACTGAGTCAAAGCTGGCTTGCCGCTATTAAAACTCCACCACCCCCTTTGTTGATAATGTTGCATATTTGGATAGTTCTGATGTAAGACTTGCTGAGTACCTTCGTACTCACGTTTGCATATTTATGTTTTGCAGTTGGTTACACTAGTGACTTCGACGAGTAGCTTGTATCCCAGCTATGATCTTGTACCCTTGGGAGGGTCGTGTTTAGTCAGGCTTCTTAGTCTTTTCCTTTTGTAGTTATCTGTACTCAGACATGTAATGCTTCTGTTGCTTGTATGCTCTGAATGATGGGTCATGAGACCCCTGTTTGTATTGAATGCTATGTGGCTCTTCTGGGCCTTTATCTATATGAGTTTGAGTTATGTTGTGATGCCATGTTGTACAGCACATACTTGCATGTTATGCGTACGTGTAACGTGCATTGCTATGTGTGGGATCCGACAACCTAGTTGTTTATCCCTGGTAGCCTCTCTTATGGGGAAATGTAGTCTTGTGCTTCCATGAGCCATAGTAGTCCGCTATAGCCCGGTTCACTGGAGTCCTGCTAGCCCAGCACTACTGCTCCGGAACACTTGACTGGCCGGCATGTGATTCACTTTGTTCCTGTGTCTGTCCCTTCGGGGAAATGTCACGCGGTGACATCCGGAGTCCTGCCTAGCCTGCTACTGCCCGGGTTCCCGGAGTCTTGTTAGCGCGGTGCTACAGCCCGGGTTCATACGCTGTTGACCGACATGCTCGAGGTTGATTCATGTATGCATGTCCGTGTAAGTTAGTGCCACTTTGGGTTCACGACTAGTCATGTCGGCCCGGATTCTCTATCATATGGATGCTAGCGACACTATCATATACGTGAGCCAAAAGGCGCAAACGGTCCCGGGCCAGGTAAGGTGGCACCCGTGAGAATACCATGCGTGAGGCCGCAAAGTGATATAAGTGTTACATGCTAGATCGGTGTGACTTAGGATCGGGGTCCCGACAGTGTTGGTATCAGAGCCTGACTGACTGTACGATTACCAAGCCAACTGGTTGAAGTTGAGTCTAGAAATGCTTTAGTTATATAAGGGAATTGATTGTGGAAGGGAACGTAAGGCTCTTTTTACTCCTTTACCTCATGTCATTCTTTCTGAGTCATCCTTTTCTTTCTACGAGGGTTAAGGCCTAGTCTTATCCTCTATCTCTTAGGATGACATGTTACTAAACCGTAAAGTCTTAGGATTGTTGGGTTTGTGTCTCTGTTCAGTTCTGCTACTTCCGTGTGTCCTTAGTTTGACCCAGAACCTTGATATTATGATGCTGATTGATTATGCTATTCCTTTGATGAATGTCTCAAAATCCTTTTGAGCATTTACAGCCGTTATGCTGCCGAAATTGTCCTAGGATTTCAAGAGTTTCCAATGCTTTTGCATTAGATTCCGCATCCTTATGTCAATGCTAATTCCATCCTTGTTTCCTTGGTTTCTATGCTAGGATGTCGTCTGCTAACTGAGGTTCAGTTGCTCATAGCAAGAACCACGAAGATGGTAGGGACGAGGATCCTCCTAACCAGCCTTTGATGGCAGAATTCTTGTTAGCATCCGAGAGGAACAAGCGTGAGACTAACTGCTTGCTAGCACAGATTGAGCAGAACACCGCACATTAGCGTAAGAAGTTGGTTTCCATCACCGACTTCATTGGTCTGAAACCACCCACCTTCCATCATTCCATTGAGCCACTCGATGCAGATGACTGGCTCCGAAGCATCACTCACAAGTTGCATTCTATGAACGTAGCTGAATGTGACAAGGTCACCTATGCTACCTATCACCTGGAAAGTCCTGCTAGTATTTGGTGGCAGAGCTATGAGGCTATGCTTCCAGCTGGCGAGCTTCCTACCTAGAGGGATTTCACCGAGGCTTTTCGTGAGCACCACATTCCTCAAGCTCTCATTGACTGCAAGAGGGAAGAGTTCTGTAGTTTTACCCAGGGTAAGCTGCCTGTTGATGCCTACAGTAGAGAGTTTGGAAATCTCGCCCGCTATGCTACAGAAGAAGTGTCCACAGATGCTAAGAAACAGGCTAGGTTCCGGAAGGGTCTCAACCCTAAGTTGCGTCGTGATCTCCACCTGCATCATTGTGATACTTTCCAGGCTCTTGTGAACAAGGCCATTAATGCAGAGACAGCTCAACTCACTTATGAGGAGTCTCGTAATCACAACCGTGATCTGGGTTCCTCCTCCCACTCTGGCTCTCAAAAGCGATGAATTTGGATTCCGAACTCAGCTCTTCCACCTGGATATGCACCGAGGCCATCCGATGTGGTGCCTCACCCAACTCAGCAACGTGCTCCACCCAGGCCTATTAGTGGACCACTTGCCAATGTAGGTCCACGTCCTACCTCAGGAACTTGCTTCACCTGCGGAGAACCAGGACACTACGCACTTGACTGCCCTCAGTCCAGTTATGCCCCACCCCAGTCTGAGAGGTCTGTTGGCCATGATAAGCCATCAGGCAAGATGATCGGTACCAAGCCAGCCTCCACTGAATGGGCATGTGTGCACCACGTCTCGGCTACAGAAGCTCAAAATGATCCCGACGTCGTATTGGGAACACTTCTTGTCAATTGTCACCTAGCTTCAATTCTGTTCGATACTGGAGCATCCCACTCCTTCATATCCGAAGGTTATGCTCGGTTGCACGACATGTCATTTTGTGATATGCCGACTCCACTAATAATCCAGACTCCTGGTTCCAAATGGCAAACCTCCAAGGTAAGCCATGGTAATGAAATCCTTGTTGACAGACTGGTATTCCTTGCTTCTTTGATATCTCTCAAGTGTTCAGATATTAACATCATCTTGGGTATGGACTGGATGACAGCTCATTATGCCAAGATCGATTGTTACACTAGATTTGTTCAACTTACACATCCATCTGGAAAAATAGTCACTGTCTCCACTAGAGTTGCAAGGCGTCAACTCTATTCTCTTAATGCCAGTCCTCTTCCAGACCTTGAAGATATCCCGGTAGTCCGTGACTTTCTGGATGTCTTTCCAGAAGAACTGCCAGGTGTTCCACCTGACAGAGATGTAGAGTTTGTCATAGAACTTATCCCAGGAACTGTTCCAATCTCTAGGAGACCATACAAGATGCACCTTTGGAGTTAGCCGAGCTTAAGAAACAACTTGATGAGTCCTTGCAAAAGGGTTTCATCCATCCCAGTTCTTCTCCTTGGGCTTGTCCTGTCGTCTTCATCAAGAAGAAGGATGGTACGGATCGGATGGTTGTAGATTATAGCCCCGTTTATGTGGTCACGATAAAGAACAAGTATCCGCTCCCCAGGATCAACGACATGTATGATCAGCTCGCTGGATCCTCAGTCTTTTCCAAGATGGATTTGAGGTTAGGCTACCACCAAATCAAAATCAGAAATGGGGACATCCCCAAAACGGCCTTTGTCACTCGTTATGGTCAATACGAGTACACCGTGATGTCTTTTGGCCTAACCAATGCTCCAGCTACTTTCTCCCACTTGATGAACTCGATCTTTATGGAGTACTTAGATAAGTTTGTCGTGGTTTATCTCGATGATATTCTTATTTACTCGAAGAACGAGGAAGAGCATGCTGCACATCTTAGATTTGTGTTAGAAAAACTTAGAGAGCACCGCCTTTATGCCAAGTTCTCCAAGTATGAATTTTGGTTGCCCGAAGTGACCTATCTAGGCCATGTGATCTCTGGTAAGGGCATTGCTGTCAATCCCGAGAGAGTTAAAGCCATTCTCGATTGGACTCCACCCAAAACGGTCAAACAAGTTAGGAGTTTTCTTGGTCTAGCCAGTTATTATCGCCGCTTCGTTGAAAACTTCTCCAAAGTGGCCAAACCCCTCACGGAACTTCTCAAGAAAGATAAAAAGTTTGAGTGGTACCCACAGTGTGAGCACAGTTTTCAGGAACTGAAAAGACGCCTGACTTCTGCGCCCATACTCGTGCCACCGGATTTCACTAAAGACTTTGTTATCTATTGCGACGCTTCGCGTCAAGGACTAGGTTGCATTCTTATGCAGGATCGTCATGTGATTGCCTATGCATCTCGACAGTTGCATCCACATGAGGAAAATTATCCTACACATGATCTAGAGCTTGCAGCCGTAGTCTATGCACTTAAGACCTGGCGACATTATCTTCTTGGTAACCGTTGCGAAATCTACACTGACCATCAGAGTCTCAAGTATATCTTCACCCAACCGGATCTAAATATCAGACAAAGATGTTGGTTGGAGTTGATCTCGGATTACGACTTAGGAATCACCTACACCCCAGGCAAAGCCAATGCCATGGCTGATGCTTTAAGTCGTAAATCCTATTGCAACAACCTCATGCTACAACAATGTCAACCACCCCTGCATGAGCAATTCTGTAAGCTTAACCTTCACATAGCTCCTCATGGTTCCCTTTCTACCTTGGTGGCGAAACCTACCCTTACGGATCAGATCATAGAGGCTCAGAAGCATGATATGGGAATCTCCCGGATCAAGAGAAATATTTCCAAGGGAGTTGCCAACTATTTCTCTATGGATGAACGAGGTGTTGTTTACTTTGGAAACCATTTGGTGGTACCCAAATGTCAATAGATGCAACAACTGCTCCTTAAGGAGGCCCATGAATCTCCTCTCACGAGTCATCCCGGTAGTACCAAGATGTATCAGGACCTACGCCAGAGGTTTTGGTGGACTAGGATGAAGAGAGAAATCACTCAGTATATTGCCAACTGTGACGTTTGTCGTCGCGTTAAGGTAGAGCATCAAAGACCTGCTGGCACCCTTCAACCTTTAGCTATTCCCGAGTGGAAATGGGACAAAGTTGGTATGGACTTACCGGCTTTCCCAGGACCAAGAAAGGAAATAATGCTATCTTCATAGTCATTGATCGTCTCTCCAAAGTGGCTCACTTCCTACCTGTTCGAGAGAGTATCACTGCTAGTCAGCTCGCTGACTTATATATCTCCCGAATAGTGTCACTCCATGGTGTTCCACTAGAGATCAATTCAGACCGTGGCAGTCTTTTCACCTCTCATTTCTGGGAAAGTTTCCAGAATGCCATGGGAACTCATCTTTCTTTCAGTAACGCTTTCCACCCTCAGTCAAGTGGTCAGGTGGAAAGGGTCAACCAAATTCTCGAAGACATGCTTAGAGCTTGCGTTATCTCATTCGGTATGGATTGGGAGAAATGTCTTCCCTTTGCCGAGTTTGCTTATAACAATAGCTACCAATCCAGTCTTAAGAAAGCACCCTTCGAGATTCTGTATGGACGAAGATGTCAAACCCCTTTGAACTGGTCAGAAACCGGTGAAAGACAATTCTTTGGACGGATATGATCCAGGAGGCAGAAGAGCAAATTCACATCATTCATGAGAATTTGAAAACAGCCCAATCTCGTCAAAAGAGCCAGTATGACCGTCGTCATAAGGAAGTGGCTTATGAAGTTGGCGACAAGGCTTACCTTCGGGTTACTCCTTTGAAGGGTACCCATCGTTTCAGTATCAAGGGGAAGTTGGCTCCTCTTTACATCGGTCCTTTTCGCATTCTTGCTAAACGAGGAGAGGTTGCCTACCAATTGGAACTACCCCCACATCTTTCTCGAGTTCATGATGTCTTCCACGTCTCTCAACTCAGACGTTACTTCTCGGATCCCATCCGCGGAGTGGACCACAAAACGCTTGATCTCCAAGATAACTTCACTTATCAAGATTACCCCATTCACATTCTGGATCAAGCAGAGCGTGTCACTCGACGTCATAACATCAAGTTTCTCAAGGTTCCGCGGTCTCATAATTCCGAGAGGGAAGCTACTTGGGAGCGAGAAGATCGTCTTCGACTTGAGTATCCCTAGTTCTGGTATGACCTAGACTAGCTAGTCATTTGTGCATAATGTTTAAATTCCATTTAAATTTGAAATGGGGATTGGTGAAACCCTCAGAAAACATTTCTGGAAATGACCCAGATAAAAAGTCCTCCAAAAAGGACCAAGAAAATGTTCATGTTGCTCTCTGAAAATATTGGTCAGAGGTAAAATTCAAACCAATAATTTTGGGAACCCATAAATATTTATTTCGGCCTTTTGGAATTAATACAATAATTATTTGCCTTGGATATATATATGTGATATATTTTATATATGTCAAAAAATTCTGGTTTTTGCTGAGGGGCTTTGGAATAATCCAACTAGTCCCTACCAGAATTATCAGAAGCAACAAAAATGATTTAGTGTCTAAAACTAAATCAAAACAAATTATCAAAAAATGCAAGGAATCCATTTATGCCAGTTACATGCATGAAAAACCAACTTATACATGATGTATAAGTGAAAACATAATATGGGCATTTTAAATGCTTCATTTTGAATTGCATTTGAATCTTAGATTCAAATGGGCTTCAACAAACTTGGTAGCATATTGAATTAGCCCAAACACTAGCATTCGCACATGTCATGTTCATGCATCATTTTGTTGCATTTGTTTGTGTGTTGACTGCCGGCACCGTTTCTTCTCGATAGGTTCCACTCCGGAAGGTGTTCCTGAGTACCTATCAGAGGAGTCGTACCCCTTCATCGTTCTATCAGGCAAGCAAACCCCCTTGAGCATTTCAATAAATCCCACTCTCTCGCTCCTGCTCCTTATACTGCATTAGGACAACAACGATTCAAACTGCTACTTTCTACTGCGGTAGTTGAACCCATTCCTCTGCATGACCTGTCATTGCCACAGTAAATAGTTGAAACCCACTAGCATGAGTAGGAGTTGCTTGAGCCTTGATGTGCCTGCTCATCCATGCTTGTTTTTCTTTATGCCAGCTATGCTTAGAGTTGTGTCAGGTCTGATTCATCGGGAATGAATCGGAGTGGTGAACATGTCCTACCGATAAAGGCTAAGTGTGTGAACACGTTTGGTAAAGGTAGCAATGAGAGGCCATGTAGGAGTACATGGTGGGTTGTCTCATTGGAACCGGCCCTAAGCACTGAGTTCTGTGTATGTTATGCAAGGCCAGTTACTACCACACATTGGGTTTCGGTTATCCGGCCCCTTTCGGCTTATTAATCCAGGAGTTGCAACTAGTTTCTGGTGTTTGTAGGTAGTGCTACTTGTCTACCAGGTGGTGTCCAACGGGACAGGCTTGGGACAGACTAGGCACCATGGCACGGTGTACAAAGTGACACCCGGATGGTGGGCTTGGGAACCCTGCACACATTGTTTGGGGCCGTGAGCGACACCCCGGCCGGATCTCCTTGCGGATGGAACCCGAATAGGCGATAAACCTGGATGAGAGACTCGTGTGGTTAGTCAGGTCGTCGCCGACACCCTCACCCGGCTTCCACTTGAAGGTTGCCGAGGTACATGATGTGTACAGGGCTATAAGTGGCGAGAGCGTGTGTGAAGAAGTACACCCCTGCAGGGTCAACATTATCTATTCGAATAGTTGTTTTCCTCGGATATGGAAACTTAGAGGACTTATGTAGTACATAGACAACTTGAAGTGGATACTCTAAAATCCGCAAGATAAGCGTGAGTGCTATGGATGGCCTTCTCGTAGGGAGACGCCATAGTGGAGTATTGATATGGTGAATATGTGGACTCGTGTGCGTCTTCTCACCTCAAAGAAGTTTCTGATACTCGTAGTATAGGTTAGCCACTGAGTCAAAGCTGGCTTGCCGCTGTTAAAACTCCACCACCCCCTTTGTTGATATTGTTGCATATGTAGATAGTTCTGATGTAAGACTTGCTGAGTACCTTCGTACTCACGTTTGCATATTTATGTTTTGCAGTTGGTTACACTAGTGACTTCGACGAGTAGCTTGTATCCCATCTACGATCTTGTACCCTTGGGAGGGTCGTGTTTAGTCAGGCTTCTTAGTCTTTTCCTTTTGTAGTTGTCTGTACTCGGACATGTCATGCTTCCGTTTCTTGTATGCTCTGAATGATGGTTCATGAGACCCCTGTTTGTATTGAATGCTATCTGGCTCTTCTGGGCCTTTATCTATATGAGTTTGAGTTATGTTGTGATGCCATGTTGTACAGCACATACTTGCATGTTATGCGTACGTGTAACATGTATTAGATTGTGCGGGATCCTTCAACCTAATGTTTATCCCTGGTAGCCTCTCTTATGGGGAAATGTAGTCTTGTGCTTCCATGAGCCATAGTAATCCGCTACAGCCCGGTTCACCGGAGTCCTGCTAGCCCAGCACTACTGATCCGGAACACTTGACTGGCCGGCATGTGATTCACTTCGTTCCTGTGTCTGTCCCTTCGGGGAAATGTCATGCGGTGACATCCGGAGTCCTGTCTAGCCTGCTACAGCTCGGGTTCCCGGAGTCCTGTTATCCCAGTGCTACAGCCCGGATTCATACGATGTTGACCGACATGCTCGAGGTTGATTCAAGTATGCCTGTCCCTGTAAGTTAGTGCCACTTTGGGTCCACGACTAGTCATGTCGGCCCGGATTCTCTGTCATATGGATGCTAGCGACACTATCATATATGTGAGCCAAAAGGCACAAACGGTCCCGGGCCAGATAAGGTGGCACCCGTGGGATTACCGTGTGTCGGTGTCGAAACCGGCGGATCTCGGGTAGGGGGTCCCGAACTGTGCGTCTAGGCCGGATGGTAACAGGAGACTGGGGACACTTTGTTTTACCTAGGTTCGGGCCCTCTCGATGGAGGTAAAACCCTACTCCTGCTTGATTAATATTGATGATATGGGTAGTACAAGAGTAGATCTACCACGAGATCAAGGAGGCTAAACCCTAGAAGCTAGCCTATGGTATGATTGTGTATGGAGTTGATTCTGTCCTACGGACTACCACCATCCAGTTTATATAGACACCAGATAGGGTTAGGGTTACATAGAGTCAGTTACAATGGTAGGAGATCTTGAATATCCGCATCGCCAAGCTTGCCTTCCACGCCAAGGAAAGTCCCATCCGGACACGGGATGAAGTCTTCAATCTTGTATCTTCATAGTCCAGGAGTCTGGCTGAAGGTATAGTCCGGCTACCTGAACACCCCTAATCCAGGACTCCCTCAGTAGCCCCTGAACCAGGCTTCAATGCCGATGAGTCCGGCGCGCAAATTGTCTTCAGCATTGCAAGGCGGGTTCCTCCTCCAAGTCCTTCATAGAAGATTGTAATCACCAAGAGTAGTGTACGGCTCTGTAAAATGAGTTTCCACATATTGCCATAAAGAGAATAATATTAGCACAAATCAAATCTGCTGACGTATCCTGCAGTGCGCCATCACACTACAGCCAAGTCCTTTACTCGAATCGTTTTTATTTTTCCACCTCAGCATGTTTTGCGTGGCGGTTTCCTTGGCACGTCTTGTCAAAGCAGAGATCGTGTACCCTTTTTACGGGATTCTCATCAATACGGACGTGGGTAACCCAACCGTGCCATTTATCACGACGCTCGAGAGGCAAGCGAGTTTTATTAGGCAGGTGGGGACGCATAACCGCATCCGCCTATATAAGGGGACAAGAATCCACCCTTTTCACCTACGCCTTCTTCCTCCCTTGCCTATCCATCTCTCGCGCACCCAAGCTCCAGCGCCCAAGCCCGTACTTCCCACCTCAACCTTCTCCAGCAATGTCTGGAGCGGGAGGCAAATGGATGGTCTCCCCCGATACGGAGGGAAAAATTAAGAAGCTAAGGAAGGCCGGGTATCTGTCCAAGGACATCGCGCACCGACTTCCCGAGGAGGGGCAGCTCATCCCCACCCCAAGGCCCCACGAGGGGGTGGTTTTTCTCCTGCACTTGCTCCGCGGACTGGGTTTTCCACTCCACCAATTCGTCCGGGGGCTCATGTTCTACTACGGCCTAGATTTCCATGATCTGGCTCCGAACTTCATCCTCAACATCTCGGCGTTTATCGTCGTGTGCGAGGCTTTCCTCCGTGTTCCCCCCCATTTCGGCCTTTGGCTCAAGACTTTCAATGTCAAGCCCAAGGTGGTGCGCGGCAGCCAGGCGGAGTGCGGAGGCGCTATGGCGGGCAAGATGGCCAACGCCCTATGGTTCGAGGGCTCTTTTGTGGGGACCCTAAAGGGATGGCAATTCGGGTGGTTCTACATCACCGAGCCACGCGATCCAGAATGGACCGCGACCCCCGAGTTCCGATCCGGACCCCCCACGCGGCTTGTGTCCTGGAAAGAGACGGGCCTGTCGTGGGGTGACGAAAAAGAGGTGACCGAATTGCAAACATGCATCCGGTCCCTAGTGAACAAGCCAGTCCGGCTAGTTAATATAATCCAGGTTATGCTCGTCCGCCGGATCCTCCCGTGCCAACAACGGGATTTCAATCTGTGGGAGTTCGACCCGGCGCAGTACCAAACCCTCAACATGCTATTCGACACGTCGCATGAAGACGCCTGGAAGGTGCTATTCAAGGGCGCCGAGGCTCCCGCATCCACTTCCGAGGACCGCGGATACAGCTCGCAGCGTCACGCTAGCAAGGTACGCCATCTACACCCTTCACAGGATGTTTAAGCCTTTTTTCATAGTTTGACACTATGCGGGATCTGAACTCCCTTACCTTTGACAGGCTTGGCGGGCGATAGCCGAGCCGATTAACTGTCCGGCTCCGCTGCCCGAAGATCCAGCCCCAGCTTTACTGGTGAAGCTGCTGGCCCCGGTGCCTTATGTGGTGCCGGAGAAGAAGGCCAAGAAGAAGAAGACCACGGGGACTCGAAAGAGTGCCCGCAACGTGGTGGTGTCGGACTCATCATCTGACGAGTCCGAGGCGCCCTCCTCCCGCGAGAACGAGGAGGAGGAAGAAGAAAACTCTCCCTCTCCAGTGGAGGGAGGAGAGAAGAGGAAGGCCGCCCAAACGGGAGAGGCCGAGGGGTCTAGGAAAAGGAAGACCCCTCCGTCGGACTACGCCCCTGACGCCGAAGAGGGCTAAGAGGAGTGGCCGGACAGGGCCAAGCGTCCGGCGAAATCGTAAGTTCGGGTATCAGAGTAACTCATGATGTTCCTTTATTGCGCAGCTTTCCCTAATGTCAAATGTAATCATGCAGCCCGCCCCGAGCCGCACTCAACGAGTCGTCGAGCGGCTCCCTGGATTCATCGGACGTGAACTCTGTTCCGCCCGCTGTCTCCCCCGCACTGCGGATGACGCCGAAGTGGCGTCGCAACGAGCTCCGGGGCAGGAGGAGGTGGTCCTGGAGGAGCCGCAAGGCGACCTCCCGGACCCCAGGAGTGAAGGGGACAAGACCCCTCAGGGCTCCAAGTCCGGCTTTAAGCCGGACACCGTGCCGGAATCTTCAACAATTCCAGACTGCGGCAGGCGAACTCATTCCAAGAGGAGCAAGCCTTCTGAGCCGGCAGCCTCCGTCCAACCGGAGGCACCGGACAATCTGCTGGAGGTGCTTGAAGGCGCCTCCATCGACGAGGAGCACCGTACTATTATGAGTACGGTGATCCAGAAGGTTCAGTCCGCCAAGAGCGGGCTGAATGAAGCTTGCGCTGGCCTCCTAACAGGCTTCGAGGTAAGTAAAAATATGTAAAAATATTACCGCATAGACAGTAGCCCCTGATGCTTTGTTTGGCGTTCGGAAAGAAAAGCCGAATAGAGGATCTATTAAATTTCGCAGGAGTCTAATAATGAAGAGTCAATATGCGTATGCAGGCTTCGCTGCTAGCCACCGCCGCACTGACTGCGGAGGTGGATACCCTGAAACAGGGACTCGAGCGGTCCGAGCAAGAGCTCGGCCTTGCCAAGCAGCAGCTCGAGGAGAAAGAAGGTAAGAAATACCTTATAAAAAGGTGCCTATAGAGAGGCGTGATTGCAAAAAATAACAGGATTGAACTTCTTATTGTAGGGGCCACGACTGAGGTGGCGTCCCTCAAGCAGGCGCTGTCCGAGGCCGAAAAGAAAACGGCCGCGGAGCGCACCGAGCGAGAGAAACTTGGGTCTCAGGTCGGCGAGATGCAGCAAGAGCTTCAGGCTCTCATGAAAAAACATGAGAGTTTGGAGCTTGAGTCAAAGACCCAAGCGTCTGAGCTCGCGACGGCCCTCGAGACTACCAAGTCTGCCAAGGTCGAAGCCCAAAAGGCCCTCTGAGAATTGGAGGATTTGAAAAAGATAGCAGCGGGTAAGGCATTCTTTATGCAAAGCAGAAATATAAAAGTAAACTACTTGTTACTTACCCGAATCCGGAGTTCTCCAGGGGCATTCGCAGATCTTCCCCGCAGCATTCTACCGAGCTGAAGAGGGCAGCTCAACAGAGAAGGTGTTCTGGTCTCAGTATGATGAGGCCAGACACCCTGTGCCCTTGAGCGACCAGTTGAAACAGTTGGTCGAACTCCACAAGGCGGCCGAACAAGCCATGAAGGGCTTCATAGTTCAGCTATGGCCCGGAGAGGCCTTGCCTGGGAGCTACTTCGGGCTGGTGCAGTGACTGGTGGAGGCCTGTCCAAGGCTCGAGGTCATCAAGCGCTCTGTCTGCATCGAAGGTGCCCGTAGGGCCCTTGCCCGTGTAAAGGTGCACTGGGGTAAGCTGGACGGCGAGAAGATTGTGACGGACGGGCCGCCATCGGGGAAGGAGCATCGCAAGCCGGAGAACTACTATAAGGATGTTCTTGCGGGTGCCCGCCTTGTGGCAGATGAGTGCACCAAGGATGTAATTTTTTGAATGAATTCGCTCGTGTTTATCCTGTGCGCTGAAAACTTGTTCACATGCGCTAAGCAATGCTTATTGAATTTAAAATATTATTTTTCTGTGCGGCCGTTTATCAAAAATTGAGAGATGGCCAGTCGTCGGCTTCTGCCCCCATGCCACTTAGTGTTGGGGTGTTCGGTGATAAACCTGGGTGCTCTTTTTCCCATGGTTGGGTCCTTCGAGGGAGGCGCTCAGCACGATGAACCAGGCAATCGGACTATAATGCTTGAACACTCTCACTTAGCCATAGAACGTTATAATTTTAAATTTCGGCGAAGCCCCTAGTTCGGAAGACCGAATTCGCGGCGCTATCCACGCCTAGGCTGGGGTCATCCAGCTCCTCGCTCGAAGCGGCATAAGCCTTTAGGGACTCGAAAAACCTCTCGAACAGCGACCGGTCTCTCGCCTCATCATGACAGTCAGTTTTAGCTTTCTCCACTGAGGTGCTTAACCCAGCTCAACCGGGGCACAATCGCAGTGGTTCTCCTAGTGCTACCTTAGCCGATATAGCGGAACGTAAGGCACCAAAACATAGGAGCCGGGCAAACCCAACTATTGACCCAAATCATGATTCGGAGCCGATGCATATAGTGCTATAAGTTCGGGGTGCCGCACTTGTGAAAGTGTACGGACTTCTCACACCATATTAAAGGGTACTGAAGCCCCTGGCGTACTTGCCGTACCACATGTACGGGTGCGACATGTCATTAATGAACATATATATGAAAAGAGTAATGCAAAAAATAGACAAAAAGCTAAACATTGTTTATGGAGAGGCTATTTATCAAAGCCGAACGATCCAAATAGTGCGGTAAGCAAAAGATATTGGACTATTCACTATGTCCTGACTTAGGGGAAGGCCGCGGAATTATATATAAAGTAGGTATACTGCTCGCAACCGAGACCACCTCGGAGTTCCATAATGCGGCATGGCTCGTCTGCCTCCCTGGGTCTTGCATCGTTTGTGCGGCAATCGAATTGCCGAACAGGTCGTCCGAAGTATGGAGTCCTGAAACTAAGAAGAAATTAAAAAAAGGAATCTGGCAGCCCCTGGTACGTTTTAAGCCGTATTTTGAGCATGCCGTTATTGTGCCCCTTCCCCTGTACCCATGGTATTTTAAGGGCGTAGTTATGTACGCGAGGTACTGGTTTTGCTAGGTCGCGAAAGCTGGGGTTGGGGCCGCATTGCTACGCTTGCTCAGAGTGTGCCAGGTGGTCCTGCTGTAGGTTACTCCGAGCGCGCTTGGTAGTGTCTGGCTTTTTAATGGACGGACTGGGGAATTGCCTAAGAAGGCTACTTTGTATCTCTGCTGCGGGAGCTGCCGTATGCTCCTCCGTACGAAGAGAGCGTTCGGTGTTTCCATTGACCGTGATTACTCCTCGAGGGCCTGGCATCTTGAGTTGGAGATATGCGTAGTGCGGCACCGCATTGAATTTTGCGAATGCGGTTCGTCCGAGCAGGGCGTGATAGCCACTGCGAAACGAGACTATATAGAAGATTAACTCTTCGCTTCGGAAATTGTCCGGGGATCCGAAGACCACGTCAAGTGTTACTGAGCCTGTACAGTTGGCTTCTACACCTGGTATGACGCCTTTAAAGGTCGTTCTTGTGGGTTTGATCCTTGAGGGATCAATGCCCATTTTCCGCACTATGTCCTGATAAAGCAGGTTCAGGCTACTGCCGCCGTCCATGAGGACTCTTGTGAGGTGAAATCCGTCGATGATTGGGTCAAGAACCAATGCGGCGAAGCCGCCATGACGGATGCTAGTGGGATGGTCCCTTCGATCAAAAGTGATCGGGCAGGAGGACCATGGGTTGAACTTTGGGGCGACTGGCTCCATCGCGTATACGTCCCGTAGCGCACGCTTCCGCTCCCGCTTGGGGATGTGGGTTGCGTATATCATGTTCACCGTCCGCACTTGTGGGGGAAAGCCCTTCTGTCCATTGTTGTTCGGCGGCTTGGGCTCCTCATCGTCGCTGTGCAGCCCCTTGTCTCTGTTTTCGGCTCTTAACTTACCTGCCTTCTTGAACACCCAACAATCCGTGTTGGTGTGATTGGCTGGCTTTTCGGGGGTGTCATGTATCTGGCACAAGCGATCGAGTATTCGGTCCAAACTGGACGGGCCCTGAGCATTCTTTTTGAATGGCTTTTTCCGCTGACCGGATTTATAGCCTCTGAATCCGGCATTGACTGCCGTGTCTTCATTGCTGTCGCTGTTAATGCGGCGCTTTTGGTTATTCCGATGTGTCCTGCCACTTTTGTCCTTGGTATCCGAATTACCAGGGTTCTTTGATAGGTTGTTACTGCGAGCTAGCCAGCTGTCTTCTCCCGCGCAAAAGCGGGTCATGAGTGTCGTGAGGGCTGCCATGGATTTCGGCTTTTCCTGTCCCAGGTGCCGGGCAAGCCACTCGTCGCGGATGTTATGTTTGAAGGCTGCTAGGGCCTCTGCGTCCGGACAGTCGACTATCTGGTTTTTCTTAGTTAGGAACCGTGTCCAGAATTGTCTGGCTGATTCTTCTGGCTGCTGAATTATGTGGCTTAAGTCGTCGGCGTCCGGCGGTCGCACGTAAGTGCCCTGGAAGTTGTTGAGGAATGCGGCTTCCAGGTCCTCCCAAGAACCGATTGAGTCTGCTGGCAAGCTGTTAAGCCAATGCCGAGCCGGTCCTTTAAGTTTGAGCGGGAGGTACTTGATGGCGTGGAGATCATCGCCGCGTGCCATGTGGATGTGAAGGAGATAATCCTCAATCCATATTGCCGGGTCTGTGGTGCCATCGTATGATTCGATGTCTACGGGTTTCAAGCCCTCTGGGATTTTATGATCCATTACTTCATTCGTGAAGCATAGCGGGTGTGCGGTGCCTCTGTACTGGGCTATATCACGACGCAGCTCGGAAGAGCTATGTCTGTTGTGTTCGGCCCGGCCGGATTTGTTGTATCCGGCGTGTGGATCATTGTCACATGCCGTAAGGCGCCTACGCGGTCCGTAGATCGATCTTGTCTGTCTTGCCTTGTCCTCCAGTATGTCTCGCAGGTCGGGCGCATTTTCCCGTGCCTTAGTTGTGCGGCGTCGGGGCATTGCTTGGGTGGGGGGTTGAGAGGCCTCTCTGTCGCGGCCACGAGGTGGCCGGTCTGCCATGTCATGCGCTGGTGATGTAGGTTCTTCCTCTTCTGATCGGGGTAGTGACCTGCGCTTCGGGTAACTCTTGGAGGGGCATTCGAGTTCATACTCTTCGGCCGCAAGGTCTTCAGTCCATCTGTAAGCTAGCAATTCTTGGGAAGCTCTAAGCTATTGCTGCTTTTTCTTGAGGCTGCTTGCCGTAGCTAAAAGGCTGCGTTTAAAACGCTCTTGTTCGGCAGGGTCTGATGGTATGATGAATTCGTCGTCATCGAGGCTTGCCTCGTCTTCGGAGGGAGGAGTATAGTTATCATCCTCGACCTCTCGGTCTGCCGCTCTCTCATGAGGGCTGGCATTTCCATCTTCCTGTGCCGAATCTTGCTGGGGTGGGTGTTCTTCGGTGTTATCCGGGGTAGTATTATCTCTCATGCCGGAATCACTGTTTGTGCTTTGGCGGGATTTAGAGCGGCGCCGCTGACGTCGGCGCTTTGGCTGTTTCTTGGGGGCGTCATCCCCCATAGTTCCGTCGCCATCTCCGTCTTTTGGAGTATCCACCATGTATATGTCATATGACGAGGTGGTGTTCCAGCGCCCTACAGGTGCTGGTTCCTATTCGTCTCCTATATCGTCGTCCATGCCGTCGATGTCTTCGGAGCCGAAGTCTAGTATGTCAGTTAAATCATTGATAGTGGCTACAAAGTGGGTGGTGGGTGGGTTTTGAATTTCCTCACCGTCCGTGTCCCACCCTTGCTGGCCGTAGTTCGGCCAGGGCTCTCCTGATAAAGAGAGAGACTTAAAGGAATTCAGGATGTCGCCAAAAGGCGAATGCTGAAAGATGTCCGCGGCGGTGAACTCCATTACCGGCGCCCAATCGGATTTGATTGGCAGGGGTGCGGGGGGCTCGGAGTTCAAAGAGGAATCCGGCTCCTCGGAGTCACGAGCCACGCGGAGTGCGGAGTTGGAGTTCGGCTCAATCACCTCTTAGATCGCAGCCCCTGAGGCACCGTCCAACCGCTGATCCTCTATCGGCGCAGTAGGTTCCGAATCAATGGTCGAAACCGGTGCGTGTGCGGCCTCTGAAGCGCTGTTCGGCAGCAGAGCTATATCATGCCCGTCGAGACAGCACGGCACGCTTGGCTATGGCTCGAATCCGTCGAAGATCAAGTCCCCGCGGATGTCAGCCGTGTAGTTTAGGCTTCAAAACCTGACCTGACGGCCAGGGGCGTAGCTTTCGATCTGCTCAAGGTGGCCAAGCGAATTGGCCCGCAGTGCGAAGCCGCCGAGGACGAAGATCTGTCCGGGGAGAAAAGTCTCACCCTGGACCGAATCGTTGTTGAAGATCGAGGGAGCCATCGGGCCTAAAGGCGACGACACAGAGGAACTCTCAATGAAAGCACCAATGTCGGTGTCGAAACCGGCGGATCTCGGGTAGGGGGTCCCGAACTGTGCGTCTAGGCCGGATGGTAACAGGAGATTGGGGACACTTTGTTTTACCCAGGTTCGGGCCCTCTCGATGGAGGTAAAACCCTACTCCTGCTTGATTAATATTGATGATATGGGTAGTACAAGAGTAGATCTACCACGAGATCAAGGAGGCTAAACCCTAGAAGCTAGCCTATGGTATGATTGTGTATGGAGTTGATTCTGTCCTACGGACTACAATCCTCTGGTTTATATAGACACCGGATAGGGTTAGGGTTACATAGAGTCGGTTACAATGGTAGGAGATCTTGAATATCCGCATCGCCAAGCTTGCCTTCCACGCCAAGGAAAGTCCCATCCGGACACGGGACGAAGTCTTCAATCTTGTATCTTCATAGTCCAGGAGTCCGGCTGAAGGTATAGTCCGGCTACCCGAACACCCCCTAATCCAGGACTCCCTCATCGTGTGTGAGGCTGCAAAGTGATATGAAGTGTTACATGCTAGATCGGTGTGACTTAGGATCGGGGTCCCGACATCCCTCTCTCTGGTTTTCTATTTATTAATGTTTTCTATTTTCTGCAATTTGTTTGGACTTAGTAATAATACTAATCCATTTTATTTAATTCTGTCAAATTTTGGAGGGACCTAAGGGATTAATCCAGACCCCCTCACCAAAATTCAGAATTTTTGGACATATAATATATATATAGAAAATATATATCCAAAGCAAATAATTACTGGATTAATTCCAAATGCCCAAAATAAATACTTATGAGCTCTTAAAAATATTGATTTGATTTTTATCCCTGTCCAATATTTTCAGAGGGCAACATGAGCATTTTCTTGGACCCTTTTGGAGCAATTTTTTTATTTGGGTCATTTCCAGAATGACTCTGAGGGTTTCACAAATCCTCATTTCAAATTTCAATGAAATTTAAACATGATGCAACTGTGACCAGCTAGTCCAGGTCATACCAGAACTAGGGATGTGACACTTCGGAGGGGGGCATGTAATTATCATCCTCCGCTTCTCCATCTGCCGCTCTCTCAGGAGGGCAGGCTTCTCCATCCTCCTGCTCTAAATCTTGCTGGAGGGGATTGTTGTTATCTTCGGCACTATCTGGAGTGTTATTATCTCCTGTGCCGGTATCACCACTTTTGCTTTGGCGGGACTTAGAGCGGTGCAGCTGATGTTGGCGCTTGGGTTGCTTCTTGGAGGGGTCATCCTCCGCTGTCTCGTCGCCATTACTTCTTTGGGTGTGTCCACCATGTATATATTGTATGATGAGGTGGCTGTCCAGTGCCCTGTGGGCAGTGGTTCATCTTCGTCTCCTGCATCGTCGTCCATACCGTCGTTGTCTTCGGAGTCAAAGTCGAGCATGTCGGTTAAGTCATCGACAGTGGCTACTAAGTGGGTGGTGGGCGGGCCGTGAATTTCTTCGTCGTCCGCATCCCAATCCTGCCGGACATAGTTCGGCTAGGATCCTCCTGACAAGGAGAGAGACCTTAACGAGTTCAGTATGTCACCAAAGGGCGAGTGCTGAAAAATATCCGCGGAGGTAAACTCCATGATCGGAGCCCAATCGGATTCGCTAGGAACGGGCGCAGGTGGTTCGGAGTCCGTGGCCGGAGAGAGATCCGACAGTTTGTCAACACGGCTCTCGTGTAGAGTAAGGTCGATGTTCGGCTCGATCACCGATGAGGGTAAGGCCTCCGTGGCGGGGTCCGTCCCCCCGTCCATGGACGACGCAACTGGCTCCGAATTGAGGATAGGAGCGGCTGCCGATGCGATCTCCTGAACACTGTCGGATGGTAGAGCTAAATCGTACTCATCATGACCGCGTGACGCACAAGGCAGAGGCTTGAATCCGTCAAAGATCAAGTCTCCGCGGATATCGGCCGTGTAGTTTAAGCTTCCAAACCTGACCTGATGACCAGGGGCGTAGCTTTCAATCTGCTCCAAATGGTCAAGCAAATTAGCCCGAAGTGCAAAGCCGCCAAATACAAAAATCTGTCCGGGGAGAAAAGTCTCACCCTGGACTGCATCGCTAATGATGATAGAAGGAGCCATCAAGCCTAACGGCGACGACACAGAGGAACTCTCAATGAAAGCACCAATGTCGGTGTCAAAACTGATGGATCTCGGGTAGGGGGTCCCGAACTGTGCGTCTAGGCGGATGGTAATAGGAGGCAGGGGACACGAAGTTTTACCCAGGTTCGGGCCCTCTTGATGGAGGTAAAACCCTACGTCCTGCTCGATTAATATTGATGATATGGGTAGTACAAGAGTAGATCTACCACGAGATCAGAGAGGCTAAACCCTAGAAGCTAGCCTATTGTATGATTGTATGTTGTCCTACGGACTAAAACCCTCCGGTTTATATAGACACCGGAGAGGGCTAGGGTTATAAAAGGTCGGTTACAAAGGAGGAGATATACATATCTGTATTGCCTAGATTGCCTTCCACGCCAAGTAGAGTCCCATCCGGACACGAGATGAAGTCTTCAATCTTGTATCTTCATAGTCTAACAGTTCGGCCAAAGAATATAGTCTGGCTGTCCAGAGACCCCCTAATCTAGGACTCCCTCATCTACACCCGGCGATTGATCCCCCTTCCTTCGATTAACACTGCACTGCTTTGGCACCGCGGCCCAGAATACTCGGAATCTTACAGTAGCCAACATGATACCAAGTTTGATTTTCTCAATGTTGTCATCTACCAAGTGCCCACAAGATCTGTGAATTATAAAGACTTCAGGCTAATTGCGTTCTTCAACCGCGGTCTCGCCTACCTGACAGGTCACTGCGGTAAGTGGATAAATCTGCACGTCCATCACAGGATCATACATCCTCCATGGTTCTCTGATGCCATTAAACACAAGGGCTTCATTTACACTGTCGACTCCTTCTATGGCTGGACGTATTGTTGTCCTACTCCAGTCATCGCTACAAACGGTTGTTACAGCAGTATGTTACTTTCCTATGATATCATGATGGCTTGCTTATATTACTGTCAACATTTGCTGAAAAAATATTCATGCTCATAACATGTTGTTCTTAAGATTGACTAAATCAAGAGCCCTTTTTTATTTGACTCCAACTTGATATGATGTTGTAGGCTGCCTAGTGTCCCTACCCTTCCTAATCCCAGAACCTTTCAAAGAAAATGGCATGGCAGTTGCAGGTGGTTCCTGGCTCGATCAGACGACGGCGAAAGATTTATGATCGTTCGCACGTACCGGACGTGTTGTTTCGCGGAATACAATCACAGTCACTGCAAGGTCTTTGAGCAGGATCCCAGCTTCTCTGGGCCTTCAGGAATTTTTGACTGGAGGCTGGTAAGTAGCCTTGGTACACGCTCTCTGTTTGTCAGACTGAATTATCCAATTAACAAGGAGATAACCGACAGCAAGGATCATGATGGCAGTGCGGTTTCGTTCATCAGGCAAAACTGTGTGTACACAGCGTACCATGCGTCTCTGCATGCACCATACCCTGATATGTGCCGCCACGCTCTGCAGCCCAAAGTAGGAGAGAGGGTCGCAAGTATTAGACTTCGACCTGCTGGCTGGAGTTTCCCCCGTCAGGCACCCATCTGGTTCAAGCCGTCAGCCAATCTCCACAGCTTAATAAATAGTAACGTCTAACTGAGCCAGTTAGTTAGATGCGTACACTTGGTGTAGTAGGATCTTTATTTAGTTTGATGCATACACTTGTTCTTTTTTGGTATCCCTTTTGTAATGATGGCTGATGTTTGGTTTGGAAGAGAGAGTTGCGTCTTCACTCTTCTGGTTTGCTTACTGCTTCTGTTGCACCCCCAGCCCTGGTTGCTGCTGTTGTGGTTTGCAATGTACAATCAGTAGTATATTTTGTCTGTTGGTTGAATAAATGTGTTGTTAGACCGACAAACACAATGTCTTGGAAGTCGTTGCACGGTTCGATCCTTTAGTGCCCCGTACCGTACGGAGTGCATACTATTTTTCATACGGAACACATTTTCCACTTGTTGATAACATGCAGCCCACTGATGAAGGCCCAATAGAGAAGCCCATAATTAACTGGAAGGGAGGCTCTCACATGAATCCGGCCCAGGTACATGCTCATGGTCCCCTAAACATAAATAAGTAATTAAATAAAGAAATAAATAAAGCTAAATGCTCATGCACCAGTTCTTTGGGAAAATAGGTAGCCTAGTATTTCTTTTTGAAGAATACCCAAGCTAGGCTTACGAGTATGGTCAATGTCTATTAAAAGTAATATCAAAAGGGGTTGAAAATTCCAAAAAAAAATAGCAAATGGGATATAAGTTTCTTTTTTGTTTTTGTTCTTCACTGATATCTTATACGTATTTCATTGGATTTAACATGACATAGTACTAATTTATTTTTAAATTTGTTTTAGTATGGCTATTAATTTTTGGATTAAGAATATTTCGTTCCCCAGCAAAAAGTTGTGAATTTTCAAAATTTCCCACATATTTAGTTAACTTTTTGACCCTGGTACTGACCAGAAAATGGACACCACTTCTAAAAATGGAAAACGGGCTCCAATAAATTCCATATGAATTAGAAAATGAGAAAAAATTATAAAAATAATTGCAAATGGGTTGTACACGCCGCAGATTTCGAGGCTGACTTGTTTATGCATGGCTTTGTCAATGAACACACGATTCTAGCAGAAGTGAATGTTGGATGTCCATCCAACGGCCGACGTGCTTCTTCAATCTCTGATCTTCCTGCTCCAGCCGCCTAAACTAGCGCCGGCGGGACTGCCTGCTCCCTCCTCTTGTGGCCCGCTGTGATGCCGCGCAGGCTTCCCCGTCCCACCCTACTCCCTCCGCTGGCCTGGTCGCACGCAATCAACTGCCTCCTTATTACGCGAAAAAAATGATTCCTCCCACTGACATCTAGGGCGCACCGGTTGGGAGGCTGACTTGTGGGCCTACTAAGTTGAAGCGTACGCAAGGCTTGTCAACTTAGTCAACAAACAATTCTAGCAGCAGTAACCGTTGGATTTGAATTGAACGGTCCTGTTGCTTCTTCAATCGCTGCTCTTCTTGCAC
Source organism: Triticum aestivum (assembly GCF_018294505.1). NCBI lineage: Eukaryota > Viridiplantae > Streptophyta > Magnoliopsida > Poales > Poaceae > Triticum > Triticum aestivum. Next base: position 27,254,624 of record NC_057794.1, read on the forward strand.
CAGCCTCCCAAACCAGCGCCGGGGAGACCGCCTGCTCCTGCCTCCAGTGGCCGACTGTGCTGCCGTTGAGGCCTCATCGCCCCCTACTACTCCCACCGCTAGCCAGGCCCTGCGGCGACGGCAGCCTCACACCGCAGCAGAACCAGTGAACCCTCGTACTCCTCTCCGCGTGGGCATCCACTGTCGCGTCTTCCCCGGCTCCGCATCGTCCCCTTCCTAGGCCTTGCCGTCGTCCACCACCTTGGAGCTCTCAGCGCGTCGTGGTCAACGTGGTCAACGACATTCCATCGGAAGAGTACTGTACATGGAGAGGCTGACAGCTGGGTCCACGGCCACAGCCCAGTTTTTTGTTATTTGCTAAGTAAGTCGCTTTGCCAGGCCTGTTGGGCTGCAAATCTTTCAAGACAAGGAGAGCTTTCATTCGGCTGGCCGAGAAAATGGCCCATCAGTAATGAGAAATGGGCTGTGCATTTTAAAACACATCAAACCGGCAATTAGTTTCAAATATCTTTTTTTCATTTCGAGATTTTAAATTACATTAATTTTTATGCATGGAGAATTTGTTGGATTTTATATTGATATACATTTATTTTTAAAATCAGTTTGAATCTGAGTCGAAATTTCGGGATTAAAAATAGTTCGGACCACATCGAAATATGCAAAATTTCATATAATTTTTTAAACGTGGCCACAATATGGGATGTAATGCTAACAAAAAGAATATGGGCTCCAAAAAAACCTTAATAACTAGCAAATGGGTTGTAAATTATTAGAAATAATGGCAGATGGGCTGTATGTCGTTTTCCACAGATTTGAGGCTTTCCTATAAAAAGGTTGACGCACAAGTAGTGACTGTTGGATGGCCATCCAACGGCCATCGTGCTTCTTCAATCTCTGCTCTTCCTGCTGCAGCCGCTCAAACAAGCGCCGGCGGAACTGCCTGCTCCCTCCTCCCCGTGGCCGGCTCTGCTGCCACGCAGGCCTCACCACCCCACCGTACTGCCATCGCTGGCCTAGCCATCCCTCTACTCACCCACACCTGCCGTTATTCTCTAGCGACGGCAGACAAACCAGTAAACCCTCATACAGTCGTACTCCCCTCCGTGTGGGAAACAACTGCCGAGTCTTCCCTGCCTCCGTGTCGTTCCCTTCCTAGGCCTCGCCGTCGTCCACCGCCCTGGTGCTCTCGGCGCGGCCTAGTCAACGTGGTCAACGACCGACATGCATCTGAAGTGGACTGTACGTGGAGAGGCCGACAGCTAGGTCCACGGCCGCACGCAAGGAAATGCCTCCTTATTACGCGCAAAATAATGATTCCTCGACCTGACATCAGGGACCCACCGAAAGGGCCTCTATATTTCGTGAAAAAAATGTTACCTCCGCTGACAGCTTGGACCCACCAGCTATATCTTCGCATGCAAGGAAGTGCCTCCTTATTACGCACGAAAAAATGAATACTCCCCCTGTTAGCTGGGACCCAGTATAGTGGCAGGCTGACTTGTGGGCCTACTAAGTTGACGGGGACGGAGGGCTTTGTCAACTTAGTCAATATGCACGATTCTAGCTCTAGTGACCGTATGATGTCCATCCAACGGCCGTAGTGCTTCTTCAACCTCTGGTCTTCTTGCTCCAGCCGCCCAAACCAGCGTCGGTCGTGCCTCATGCTCCTGCCTCCCGTGGCCGACTGCGATGCGACGGAGGCCTCACCGCCCCCTACTACTCCCACCGCTGGCCAGGCCATCTCTCTACTCACCCACACCCCCTGTTATTCTGCGGAGATCGCAGCCTCACACCGCAGCGAACTAGTGAACCCTCGTACTCCTCTACGCGTGGGCATCCACTACCGCGTCTTCCCCGGCTCCGCGTCGTCCCCTTCCTAGGCCTCGCCGTCGTCCACCGCCCTGGTTCTCTCGGCGTGGCGTGGTCAACGTGGTCAAAGAACGGCTTCCATCGCACGTGGACTGTACGTGGAGAGGCTGCCAGCTGCGTCCACGGCCACAGCAAGGAAGTGCCTCCTTATTACGTGCAAAATAATTATTCCTCCACCTGATAGCGGGGACCCACCGGACGGGCCACCATATTTTGCGAAAAAAACGTTTCCCCCCTGACTGTTGGGACCCACCAGCTACATCTTCGCATGCAAGAAAGTGCCTGACAGTCGGGACCCACCTGGTCGAAGCGTACGTAGCGTTGTCATTCTAGTCGCGAACGTGTATGTACATATATACTGGTGGATGTAGAGGCGCGCACGTGTCGTAGTAGAGGCGCGCACGTAGCATGTACATGTACGTACAGCGGCCAGGGTGCAAGAAAGAAAATACGGCCACGTATGTGTACATACGGGCGGGGTCTCGAACTCCTACTCGCGCATACGTACGGCCAGGGCTCGTGTACATGGCTGGGTCAGAACGAAGAAATAGTGTCGTCGTTGTGTTCATGGGGAGGAAACAGAATGTGTCGTGTTCATGGGGAGGCAACGGAATGCGTCGTGTTCATGCGGAGGCAGCGGAATGCGTCGTGTTCATCGGAAGGCAATGGAACGCGTGGGAGCCAACCGGCTGGGTCGGAACGGAATGCGTGGTCGTGTTCATCGGGAGGGCTTGGACGGAATAGGCGATGGAAACGAGGCCTGGCGTACCGCAAACCGGAGGAAACGGACCTTCTACGTACGGAACGGGATCCTGTTGATCGGGAGGGGTGTGGCGTACCGCAAAACGGAGGAAACGGACCTCCTGCGGTCTAAACGGGGGTCCTGTTGATCGGGAGGGGTGTGGCGTATAGCAAAACGGACGAAACGGACCTCCTACGGTCGAAACGGGGGTCCTGTTGATCGGGAAGGGGTGTGGCGTACCGCAAAACGGACGAAACGGACCTCCTACGGTCAAAATGGGGGTCCTGTTCATCGGGAGGGGTGTGGCGTACTGCAAAACGGGACTCCACGGGATACTACTCATCTCCACCGTCGACCTCCTCCAGCCTCCACGGGCTACCGTCGACCTCCTCCAGCCTCCACGGGCTCCTGTTCATCCAGCCTCCACCGCGCGCTACTCCACCGGCTACTATTCAACCACCCCTCCACGGGCACCCCTCCACCATCTACTGTTCATCCAGCCCTCCACAGCACGAGGTCCTGTTCAACCACCCCTCCACGGGCACCCCTCCATCATCTACTATTCATACAGCCCTCCACACCACGGGGTCCTGTTCATCCAGAGGCAACGCCACCGCTCACTGTTCATCCACCCCCCCCCCCCCCCGCAACGCTCACTATTCATCCAATCGCTCGGGTTCAGTAACGCGTAGCCTGCAGTGCAATCGCTCGGGTTCAGTTAGAGCCCAACGACTCGCTCGAGTTCAGTTAGAGCCAACGCCTCGCACACACACGCGTATGTGTACGAGAGAAACGCGCATCGCTCGGCCCCTGAACTCCCACCATAACCGGGAACTCCCCGAAATTTTCCTCCCCCTCGCTTCTACCATGGTTTTTTCCGTCATGGATGGCCCAAAGAATGTCATGCAGCCGCATCTCCGGCCCGCCCAGGACGAAAAGCCCATTTTCTGTCATGATTTTTTGTCATAGAAGTAGGAGCCCACCACATCTATGATGATACCGTGTTTTGTCATAATTATCGTCATAGAAGTGTCATATGTATGACAGAAAAAAAATTTGTTCGGCCCAAAATGTCACGGATGTGTCTTTTTTTGTAGTGTTGCCGTTGAGCCCTAGGCTCCGGCATGGGCGCAGCGCATCGTCCGTTTCCTCCAAACAGGGGAACTCCCCGAGGAACAGGAAGAGGCAGAGTAAGTAGCTCATCGGTCCAGCATGTACCAGTTCGTGGATGATGCCCTATACAAAAGGAGACCGAACAGCGTGAAAATAAAGTGCATTCCATAGAAGGATGGACTAGATCTGTTGGCAGAGATACATGGAGGCATGTGTGGCTCCCACATAGGGACAAGAGCCCTTGCCAGCAAAGCGTTCTGGCAAGGTTCCTTCTGGCCCACCGCTCTCCAGGATGCAACTGCACTAGTAACCAAGTGTGAAGCGTGCCAGTTCCATTCAAAGAAGCTTCGTCAACCAGATCAAGCTCTTCAGACAATCCCTCTTTCCTGACAATTTTCGGTCTGGGGGCTCGATATACTAGGCCCTTTTCCCCATGCCGTCGGGGGCTTTGAGTACTTGTACGTCGCAATCGATAAGTTCACAAAGTGGCCGGAAGTGGAACCGGTGAGAAAGGTGACAACACAATCAGCCATCAAGTTCTTCAAGGGACTAGTTTGCTATTTTGGTGTGCCAAATAGGGTCATCACCGACAACAGCACGCTGTTCACGAGCCGCACCTTCATGCAATACATTCAAGACCTCGGCGGCAAGGTTTGTTTTGCTTCTGTTGCTCATCCCAGAAGTAACGCCCAGGCTGAGAGGGCGAATGCAGAAGTGTTGCGAGGCCTCAAGACCAGAACTTTCGACAGGCTAAGTGCAGAAGGCACTGGATTGATGAGTTGCCAACGGTTCTTTGCTCGATCAGAACGACACCAAATCGAGCCACTGGCCGAACACCCTTTGCCCTGGTATACGGGCCAGAAGCAGTTCTCCCCACGGAACTCATATACGGCACCTCCAGTGCTCGCTTATGATGAGTTTGAGCAAGAGCAGTTGCATCAAGATGATGCGACGCTCCTTGAGGAAGATCGTCTTCAGGCTGTTGTGCGAGCTGCTTGCTACCAGCAAGCCTTGCGCCGCTACCATAGCTGCAAGGTTCACACCCGAAGCCTTGAGGAAGGCGACCTTGTTCTTTGGTGAATCCAATCCTCCAAGATTTCAAACAAGTTGACGCCAAAGTGGGAAGGCCCTTATCAGGTAATACAAGTCACCAGGCCCGGCGCAGTCCGTCTAGAGACCAAAGATGGCATTCCGGTGAGCAATTCCTGGAATATCGAACATCTTCGCAAGTTTTACCCCTAAGGCACGGTTTCCAAGAGCCCCGGCAACCCCCCTTTTTGTACTAGCCTTGCCGGCAAGGCAGGTAACCCTATGTACAAAGCCAGGCGTAGACCCTATGCACAGTCAGGGAAAGAAAACCCTTAGTATGTACAATTTTCCGTAGATTTCCATGTTTATGTGTATATGTATATACATTCTTGTCCAGGATATTGTACTTCTTTTTGATTCCAACGAATGTTAATGAACCGCCGAGGTTCGATGCTCTTGCCCTCTCTTCTTTCCACCCACGGCAAGGACGCCCAATTCCACCAAGGACCCGTCTCCGACAAGAGATTGGGAAGACTGCCCGGCACGGCGATCCCCGGCAAACCAAAAGGATAAAGTCTACCTCTTGCCCATTCATGTTTGTAACCTGTGACTTGTGCATTAGAAAACCTCGCCACTCTCTTTTAAACTTAGGTGCTCCCATCCCTGACCTGAACGCTGCTTCGGTCGGAATGGTCGTAGTAGCATTTGCTAAAAGGAGATTGACGAGGAGCTGGACCCTTTATCTGTAACCCGGCAGATGTGATTCTCCAGCATGCACAGAGGGCACCAGCAGGATAGCTTGTCGGGAGAACTCGTTTATCTACATTAAAGAGGCATTACACCTCTGCATGGACGTGTACATTGATGTCTACTACACAACCTTCTTGTAGACGTTGTTGGGCCTCCAAGTGCAGAGGTTTGTAGGACAGTAGCAAATTTCCCTTAAGTGGATGACCTAAGGTTTATCAATCCGTAGGAGGCATAGGATGAAGATGGTCTCTCTCAAGCAACCCTGCAACCAAATAACAAAGAGTCTGTTGTGTCCCCAACACACCCAATACAACGGTAAATTGTATAGGTGCACTAGTTCGGCGAAGAGATGGTGAAACAAGTGGTATATGGATAGTAGATAAAGGTTTTTGTAATCTGAAAATATAAAAACAGCAAGGTAGCTAATGATAAAAGTGAGTGTAAACGGTATTGCAATGCGTTGAAACAAGGCCTAGGGTTCATACTTTCGCTAGAGTAAGTTCCCTCAACAATACTAACATAATTGGATCACATAACTATCCCTCAACATGCAACAAAGAGTCACTCTAAAGTCACTAATAGCAGAGAACGAATGAAGAGATTATGGTAGGGTACGAAACCACCTCAAAGTTATTCTTTCCAATCAATCCGTTGGGCTATTCCTAAAAGTGTCACAAACAGCCCTAGAGTTCGTACTAGAATAACACCTTAAGACACAAATCAACCAAAACCCTAATGTCACCTAGATACCCCAATGTCACCTCAAGTATTTGTGGGTATGATTATACGATCTGCATCACACAATCTCATATTCATCTATTCAACCAACACAAAGGACCTTAAAGAGTGCCCCAAAGTTTGTACCGGAGAATCACGACTAAAACGTGTGCCAACCCCTATGCATAGGTTCATGGGCGGAACCCACAAGTTGATCACCAAAACATACATCAAGTGAATCACGTGATATCCCATTGTCACCACAGATATCCACGACAAGACATACATCAAGTGTTCTCAAATCTTTAAAGACTCAATCCGATAAGATTACTTCAAACGGGAAACTCGATTCATTACAAGAGAGAAGAGGGGAAGGAGAAACATAAGATCCAACTATAATAGAAAAGCTCACGATACATCAAGATCGTGCCAAATCAAGAACACGAGAGAGAGAGAGAGAGAGAGAGAGAGAGATCAAACACATAGCTACTGGTACATACCCTCAGCCCCGAGGGAGAACTACTCCCTCCTCGTCATGGAGAGCATCGGGATGATGAATATGGCCACCGGAGAAGGATTCCTCCTCCGGCAGGGTGCCGGAACGGGTCTAGATTTGTTTTCGGTGGCTACGGAGGCTTCTGGCGGTGGAACTCCTGATCTATTGTGCTCCCTGGAAGTTTTAGGATACGTGGGTATATATGGGTGAAAGGAGTACGTCGGTAGACCGAAGGGGTGGCCACGAGGCAGGGGGCGCGCCCCCTACCCTCGTGAGCTCCTCCTTCATCTTCTGTCGTAGGGTCCAAGTCTATCCGGTAGGTTTCCTTCCAAAAATAACTTCTCCAGTTGATTTTGTTCCGTTTCGACTCCGTTTGATATTCCTTTTCTTCGAAACACTAAAATAGGCATAAAACAGCAAATCTGAATGGGCCTCCGATTAATAGGTTAGTCCCAAAAATAATATAAAAGTGGAAATTAAAGCCCAATATTTCTCAAAACATTAGATAATATAGCATGGAGCAATCAAAAATTATAGATACGTTGGAGACGTATCAAGCATCCCCAAGCTTAATTCATGCTGGTCCTCGAGTAGGTAAATGATAAAACGATAATTTTTGATGTGGAATGCTAGTTGGCATAATTTCAACTAGCGGAGTGGCCCGTGCAATTGCGCGGCTAGAATTGTATTTTTTTTTGATTTTTTATATTTCTTTAAAACATTTGGTGGTACGAAAATATGTGGTGTAAATATTGCATGGATAACAACATAGTTATTCGTATTGTAAAATCGAAAGTGTCTGGAAATTAAATGGAACACATGTAGGCTTTAGTTGCATTCCAATGAGCCGTATGTATCCAACTTGTTTGGTAGTTTGAAGATAAAGGATGTAAAATTTTCAATCTCAAATTTATGTTTGAACTCCATTAGTGGTTATTGATTTTATGAACATCATATATATGAATAAGATAATATAGTATTTTGATTTATAAATTTCAGCAACAACAATTATAATTAGGACTCATCGCAACTAATTGCATGATTGATTATTTTTGAAAAATCGCTTGGTTGCTAGCAGTTGATATTGTTATATACGTGCAAACCACAGTTGTCCTATTTTCCATGTTATGACAGCTCTATTCATATGGCCTATTTTGTTTAATATATTATTGCAGAACATTTGTGACACTAAAATTCATTAAATCTCAATTTGGATTCCCTGCAAGAACTCAACTTTGGATTAAACCAATAAGTTTGGATTAAATCAATTACATGTTCCTTTAGTATACATATAGTTCTACTGTTTATCTGCCTTCTAATAATTTTATTAATTATTTAATATCGAGTTTGTACTGGAACCAAATCACAATATTTTCCATATTATAATTTTATGTATTTATTGTTGTTGTATTATTTGTCAATCCAATGAAATATTGTAATATTACAATTTTATTTTAATTTAGCTAATTATAAATGTTACATTGTGTTCATCCTAGCTAAAATGCTAGAATTCAGTTCTTTTGAATTCATAAATAAAACATAGTGCTTTTCTATTGATTTGGTATGTGCGCACGGGCTAGCAATTAAACTATAAAATACTAAATATTTTTTATGCACTATACACACAATATAATAACACATATATCTATATGACATCTTGTATTCAGATAGTTGTGCTGCAAAATATAATATAGTTTCATGTACGACAACCCTTCTATTTTCAGTACTTAATGACTTTGGTTAACAGTAATAAGACTATGCGAGTTATGTTGTCTATTAGGAACTAAAGAGTTGTTATTATTTTTCATATCATGATAAATCTAAGTTTCATGTTCACAAAATGATGAACAGAATTGTCATATTCCAATTCTTCTCAAACATGTTTCTGTTCATCATGAGGAAACAGTTTTTCCTTGAACAAACCAATGCATTCTTAGGTTGATATTTGCACATATAATTCATCAATTTGAAAAGAACACCTCAACTACCAGTAATTCATAAATAGTTGAGATAACTTGGTGTGCACCAGAACTGAAAAAAAGAAGTACACATAAAGACATGGATCTCTATGGACATAAAGATAGTACATGGAGCACACCATGATTACAGAGTAACTCTTATTGTGTCATGTACTGGAGCTTCTATTTTGTTTGTGATACTCTTTGATGCTTGACATGTAATCTAAATATATTACCTGTAGTAAAAGTCATCTGAATATAAGGTATTATAGTATCACAATGTGCTCCGGATATGTATATTCCTACCTCGACTTGGCTTTGCTTTCACTGAGACGATCCAGCGAGTTGCCGTGTAGTTTACGGCCAGCACGACCTTTGAAAACCTAGCTCGATTTGCTTCCTGATGTGATGGCTAGAACAAATCTTCACGTACAAAGCTAGCTAATCAGGCGATCTGCAATAACAAACCGGAAATACCATACGCTAAAATCGATTTACATGACTACATAAAAGTTTAGTGGACGTGCATGCAATGTAGTGTGCATCAAGCCGCATGGGAGGGTTCTGATGAGAAGGTTGTAGGGTTACCTCACGGTCGGCGTTGCCTCTGTCGCCGTCCCTCCTTTGACGCATGCGTCCAAGTCGACCATGGGTTGGCTGTTTCGCCAGCCTCTGTCGTACTTGTACCTGTGATGCACGTCCAAGAAGGTGTCGATCGATGCTTCCTCATCAGGCCTAGATTTGTTTGCCCCCAGCCGTTGATTTTTGGCACCCAAACTCCACCGTTTCTTCGACACCTGCATTCGTTGGTTGCCACGGGCTGGCTGCATCAGCACCCTATGTCGTATACTCGAATATACATGTGATGCACGTCGTTCTTTGTCCCTCGGCAAGCCTAGATTTCTTTGCTCCCGGCCGTTGGTTTTTGGTGCGGAGACTCAGGCGCTTCTTTGACGCCTGCATGTACGTTGGCCGTCGACTGTCTACTTCAGCACCCTCGAAGCCTAGGTTTTCTTTTTTGACCTGTTCTTGTGCTAGGGGTCAAAAGTGTTGGTTCGTTCGAGTCCGTGAGCACATGATGGTTCCTCTAGCACCTAAAATTAATCTGACCGACAGATTATTGGAAGTAAAAAAAGTGTTTCTTTTTTTTACAGACGGAAGTGTTTCCTTTTATGAGGTGACCTAGTTCTATACGTGCTAATTTTGTTGGACTGTTTTGGGTTTTTTTTAGGATATTTTATTTGGAGTTGGATTCTATACGTGCTTACCATCCGGTTCTGCATGACCATATAACAGACCTCTATGTCTACAACACCTAAACTCTGTCCGTAATATGTACGAAGCCTACTCTTTGTAATTTTTTTTGACATGTACTCTTTGTAGTTGGAAGCACACGTGAGATCTATGTTAAGTCAACTATATAGAATCTAAAACAACTGTATAGAATCTTAGCCGTTCAAATCTCATGACTTAACATTGATAAATCTTAACCGTTCTTTTTCTATCGTTTTAATAATATAATAGATGTAATTCTTCTTACTTGTGATATGAATATTCAGATTCGAAAGATTCAAGACAAAAATTTATTTTGACATAAAAATAATAATATTTCAAGCATACTAACTAAGCAATCATGTCTTCTCAAAATAACATGGCCAAAGAAAGTTATCCCTACAAAATCATATAGTCTGGCTATGCTCTATCTTCACCACACAAAATATTTAAATCATGCACAACCCGGATGACAAGCCAAGCAATTGTTTTCGTACTTTTGATGTTCTCAAATTTTTTCAATCTTCACGCAATACATGAGCGTGAGCCATGAATATAGAACTATAGGTGGAATAGAGTGGTGGTTGTGGAGAAGACAAAAAGGGGAAGATAGTCTCACATCAACTAGGTGTATCAACGGGCTATGGAGATACCCATCAATAGATATCAATGTGAGTGAGTAGGGATTGCCATGCAACGGATGCACTAGAGGTATAAGTGTATGAAAGCTCAACAAAAGAAACTAGCGGGTGTGCATCCAACTCGCTTGCTCATGAAGACCTAGGGCATTTTGAGGAAGCCCATCATTGGAATATACAAGTCAAGTTCTATAATGAAAGATTCACACTAGTATATGAAAGTGACAACATAGGAGACTCTCTATCATGAAGATCATGGTGCTACTTTGAAGCACAAGTGTGCTAAAAGGATAGTAGTATTGCCCCTTCTCTCTTTTTCTCTCATTTTTTTATTTTTTTATTTTTTATTTGGGCCTTCTCTTTTTTTATGGCCTCTTTTTTTTATTTGGGCTTCTTTGGCCTCTTTTTTTTATTTTTCGTCCGGAGTCTCATCCCAACTTGTGGGGGAATCATAGTCTCCATCATCCTTTCCTCACTGGGACAATGCTCTAATAATGATGATCATCACACTTTTATTTTTCTTACAACTCAAGAATTACAACTCGATACTTAGAACTAGATATGACTCTATATGAATGCCTCCAGCGGTGTACCGGGATGTGCAATGATGCATGAGAGACATGTATGAAAGAATTATGAATGGTGGCCTTGTCACAAATACGATGTCAACTACATGATCATGCAAAGCAATATGACAATGATGAAGCGTGTCATAATAATGGAATGGTGGAAAGTTGCATGGCAATATATCTCGGAATGGCTATGGAAATGCCATAATAGGTAAGTATGGTGGCTGTTTTGAGGAAGGTATATGGTGGGTGTATGATACCGGCGAAAGGTGCGCGGTATTAGAGAGGCTAGCATTGGTGGAAGGGTGAGAGTGTGTATAATCCATGGACTCAACATTACTCATAAAGAACTCACATACTTATTGCAAAAATCTACAAGTTATCAATGCAAAGTATTACGCGCATGCTCCTAGGGGGATAGATTGGTAGAAAAAGACCATCGCTCATCCCCGACCGCCACTCATAAGGAAGACAATCAATAAATAAATCATGCTCCGACTTCATCACATAACGGTTCACCATACGTGCATGCTACGGGAATCACAAACTTCAACACAAGTATTTCTCAAATTCACAACTACTCAACTAGCATGACTCTAATATCACCATCTCCATATCTCAAAACAATTATCAAGTATCAAACTTCTCACAGTATTCAACACACTCATAAGAGAATTTTATTATTCTTGAATACCTAGCATTTTAGGATTTTAAGCAAATTACCATGCTATTAAGACTCTCAAAATAATCTAAGTGAAGCATGAGAGTTCATCTATTTATTCAAAATAAAACTACCATCATGCTCAAAAAGATATAAGTGAAGCACTAGAGCAAATGACAAACTACTCCGAAGGATATAAGTGAAGATCAATGAGTAGTCGAATAATTATGCAACTATGTGAAGACTCTCTAACATTTAATAATTAGATCTTGGTATTCTATTCAAACAGCAAGCAAAGCAAAATAAAATGACATTCTAAGAATGGCAAACATCATGTGAAGAAGCAAAAACTTAGGATCAACCGAAACTAACCGATAGTTGTTGAAGAAGAAAGGTGGGATGCCAACCGGGGCATCCCCAAGCTTAGACGCTTGAGACTTCTTGAAATATTATCTTGGGGTGCCTTGGGCATCCCCAAGCTTGATATTTTGTGTCTCATTAATTCCTCTCATATCACGGTCTCCGTAAATCTCAAAAGCTTCATCCACACAAAACTCAACAAGAACTCGTGAGATAAGTTAGTATAAACCATTGCAAAAACCTTATCATACTCTACTGTAGAAAATCACTAAAATTATTATTCAACATTGCATACTAAATGCCTCTGTATATTTAATAGTCCTATCCTCAAATAGATTCATTAAAGAAGCAAACATATACTAACAATGCAAACATAACAACAATCTGCCTAAACAAGATAGTCTGTAAAGAATGCTGCAACATCCATACTTCCCTAGCTCCAAAAATTATGAAAGAAAATTCCCACTGTATTAAATTTATCAGGTCTTAATATTCAAAAGGTTTTACCATTTTATCACATTCTGACTTCTCTAGGGAATTATTGCAACAGCGGTAAACTTTCTGTTTTCAAACAGCAACATGTATACTTGTAACATAGGCATAGTAAAGGCTATCAATGCCACTTTTATTGAAATAAAATATGCAAAAAATTATTATAAATAACAGCAAGCAAATCCTAACAAAATAAATTTACGCTCCAAGCAAAACACATATCATGTGGCGAATAAAAATATAGGTCCAAGTAAAGTTACCGATGAACGAAGACGAAAGAGGGGATGCCTTCCGGGGCATCCCCAAGCTTAGGCTCTTGGTTGTCCTTGAATATTACCTTGGGGTGCCTTGGTCATCCCCAAGCTTAGGCTCTTGACACTCCTTATTCCATAGTCCATCGAATCTTTACCCAAAACATGAAAACTTCACAACCAAAACTTAACAGAAAATTCGTAAGCTCCGTTAGTATAAGAAAACTAAAGACCACTTCAAGGTACTGTAATGAACTCATTATTTATTTATATTGGTGTTAAACCTACTGTATTCCAACTTCTCCATGGTTTATAAACTATTTTACTAGCCATAGATTCATCAAAATAAGTAAACAACACATGAAAAACAGAATCTGTCAAAAACAGAATAGTCCGTAGTAATCTGAATCAAACGTATACTTATGGAACTCATAAAATTATAAAATAAATTGCTGTACCTAAGGAATTTACCTATTAATCATCTTCAAAAAGAATTAACTAAATATCACTTTCCAAATAAAAATGGCAGCAATTCTCGTAAGTGCTAAAGTTTCTTTTTTTTTACAGCATGATCAACAAAACTTTCCCCAAGTCTTCCCAAAGGTTCTACTTGGCACAAACACTAATTAAAAGCATAAAACCACATCTAAACAGAGGCTAGATTAATTATTTATTACTAAACAGGAACAAAAATCAAGGAACTAAAATAAAATTGGGTTGCCTCCCAACAAGCACTATCGTTTAACGCCCCTAGCTAGGCATGATGATTTCAATGATGCTCACATAAAGGATAAGAATTGAAACATAAAGAGAGCATCATGAAGAATATGACTAGCACATTTAAGTCTAACCCAATTCCTATGCATAGGGATTTTGTGAGCAAACAACTTGTGGGAACAATAATCAACTAGCATAGGAGGGCAAAACAAGCATAACTTCAAAACTTTAAGCACATAGAGAGGAAACTTGATATTATTGCAATTCCTACAAGCACATGTTCCTCCCTCATAATAATTTTCAGTAGCATCATGAATGAATTCAACAATATAACCAGCACCTAAAGCATTCTTTTCATGATCTACAAGAATAGAAAATTTACTACTCTCCACATAAGCAAAATTCTTCTCATTCGGGATAGTGGGAGTATCATAAGAGACTTGAACACTATAAATTGTTTCCACATTAAAAGAGTAGTATTCATAAAAAAGGTAATCATAATCATGACAGTTTTATAAATATAATCATCACTACTTTTTATAGCATATGTATCATCACAATAATTATCATAAGTAGGAGGCATGCTATCATCATTATAAATTTGCTCATCAAAACTTGGGGGACAAAATTATCATCTTCGTCAAACATAGCTTCCCCAAGCTTGTGGCTTTACATATCATTAGCATCATGGATATTCAAGGAATTCATACTAACAACATTGCAATCATTCTCATCATCCAAAGATTTAGTGCCAAACATTTTATAGATTTCTTCTTCTAGCACTTGAGCACAATTATCCTTTCCATCATACTCACGAAAGATATTAAAAAGGAGAAGCATATGAGACAAACTCAATTCCATTTTTTTGTAATTTTCTTTTATAAACTAAACTAGTGATAAAACAATAAACTAAAAGACTCGATTGCAAGATCTAAAGATATACCTTCAAGCGCTAACCTCCCCGGCAACGGCGCCAGAAAAGAGCTTGATGTCTACTACACAACCTTCTTCTTGTAGACGTTGTTGGGCCTCCAAGTGCAGAGGTTTGTAGGACAGTAGAAAATTTCCCTCAAGTGGATGACCTAAGGTTTATCAATCCATAGGAGGCGTAGGATGAAGATGGTCTCTCTCAAGCAACCCTGCAACCAAATAAGAAAGAGTCTCTTGTGTCCCCAACACACCCAAGACACGGTAAATTGTATAGGTGCACTAGTTCGGCGAAGAGATGGTGAAACAAGTGGTATATGGATAGTAGATAAAAGTTTTTTGTAATCTGAAAATATAAAACAGCAAGGTAACTAATGATAAAAGTGAGCGTAAACGGTATTGCAATGCGTTGAAACAAGGACTAGGGTTCATATACTTTCGCTAGTGTAAGTTACCTCAACAATACTAACATAATTGGATCACATAACTATCCCTCAACATGCAACAAAGACTCACTACAAAGTCACTAATAGCGGAGAACGAACGAAGAGATTATTGTACGGTACGAAACCACCTCAAAGTTATTCTTTCCAATCAATCCGTTGGGCTATTCCTATAAGTGTCACAAACAGCCCTAGAGTTCGTACTAGAATAACACCTTAAGATACAAATCAACCAAGACCCTAATGTCACCTAGATACTCCAATGTCACCTCAAGTATCCGTGGGTATGATTATACGATATGCATCACACATTCATCTATTCAACCAACACAAAGGACCTCAAAGAGTGCCCCAAAGTTTGTATCGGAGAATCACGACTAAAACGTGTGCCAACCCCTATGCATAGGTTCATGGGCGGAACCCGCAAGTTGATCACCAAAACATACATCAAGTGAATCACGTGATATCCCATTGTCACCACAGATATCCACGGCAAGACATACGTCAAGTGTTCTCAAATCTTTAAAGACTCAATCCGATAAGATTACTTCAAAGGGGAAACTCGATTCATTACAAGAGAGACGAGGGGTAGGAGAAACATAAGATCCAACTATAATAGCAAAGCTCGCGATACATCAAGATCGTGCCAAATCAAGAACACGCGAGAGAGAGAGAGAGAGATCAAATACATAGCTACTGGTACATACCCTCAGCCCCGAGGGAGAACTACTCCCTCCTCGTCATGGAGAGCACCGGGATGATGAAGATGGCCACCGGAGAAGAATTCCCCCTACGGCAGGGTGCCGAAACGGGTCTAGGTTGGTTTTCGGTGGCTACAGAGGCTTCAGGCGGCGGAACTCCCGATCTATTGTGCTCCCTAGAAGTTTTAGGATACGTGGGTATATATGGGTGAAAGGAGTACGTCGGTGGACCGAAGGGGTGGCCACGAGGCAGGGGGCGCGCCCCTACCCTCGTGAACTCCTCCTTCATCTTCTGACGTAGGGTCCAAGTCTATCCGGTAGGTTTCATTCCAAAAATAACTTCTGTAGTTGATTTCGTTCCGTTTTGACTCTGTTTGATATTCCTTTTCTTCGAAACACTGAAATAGGCATAAAACAGCAAATCTGGGCTGGGCCTCCGGTTAATAAGTTAGTCCCAAAAATAATATAAAAGTGGAAAATAAAGCCCAATATTTCCCAAAACAGTAGATAATAGCATGGAGCAATCAAAAATTATAGATACGTTGGAGACGTATCATACATGCACGAGTTCACGGCAAGGCTAGTCTTTTTCATTGACATGCTGATACAAGTACGAATGTTACAGGACTCAGGCATGGGCTTGAGAGATTACATTACTTAGAAATTAAGATTTGGCAAGTGCCTACAAATTAAAAGAAAGATCAGTGCCCCGTGATCTCTGTTCTTGCCCCTTTTCCTCCCAGGTGCAGCAGGTGAAGGCAAAGAAGAGGCGACGGGGAACGCGCTGATGGAGAGCATGGTGGGGATGACCCTCGGCAAGGCGCGTGGCTGAGAGAGGAGGGCGATGCAAATGATGGTGTTGCCATCGATGGTCAGCCGGAGTCGGAATCGGTGTCCTCCCGCCCGCTACCCTCATCGTCGCTGTCACTGTCCTGCTCGTCACTGTCGCCCGAGGAGGAAGTTTCGTTATCGGTGGAGCTCTCCGCGCAGCACCCTAAGCGGGTTCCCAAGTGCCGGAAGACCTTGATGGAGAGCAGGCCGTTCTCCATTAGATTGAACTAGAGAACATGCCCCTCCGACAAGCTATGAGCACGGGCAAAGGTCTTCCACCCACGGTGGAGATACATGACGTGAAGGGTGGGGAAGTCAACGTCGACCCGCATGCTGCCATTCCCGCAGCCCCTCATGTGCAGCCTCAAGGCCTGTGGCGGGTCAAGCTCCATTGCCTGAGCAAACGAAGTGGGGAGACGGAGGTGACCGCACACTAGCTTGTACAGCCTAATGAAGAACTCGCGGGGCTGGTCTCCGACATGGCCCTCCATTGGAGGAAGAGCCACTGGCGAAAGCTGATACATCTCCAACGTATCTATAATTTTTGATTGTTCCATGCTATTATATTATCCATCTAGGATGTTTTATATGCATGTACATGCTATTTTACATAATTTTTGGGACTAACCTATTAACCTAGAGCCCAATGCCAGTTTCTGTTTTTTCCTTGTTTTGAGTTTTACAGAAAAGGAATACCAAACGGAATCCAATTGATGTGCCAATTTTTGATGATTTTTTATGGACCAAAAGAAGCCCCTGGAGTAAAATAGTTGGGCCAGAAGAGTCCTGAGCCATCCATGAGGATGGAGGGCGCGCCCCACCCCCCTGGGCGTGCCCCCCTACCTTGTGGATAACTCGAAGACCCCCCTGACGTGAGACCGACGCCAAAAATTCCTATAAATACAGAAACCCCCGAAAAGAAACCTAGATCGGCAGTTCCGCCACCGCAAGCCTCTGTAGCAACGAAAAACCAATCGGGGCCCTCTTCCGGCACCCTATCGGAGGGGTAATCATCACCGGTGGCCATCTTCATCATCTCGGCGCTCTCCATGATGAGGAGGGAGTAGTTCACCCTCGGGGCTGAGGGTATGTGTTGGAAATATGCCCTAGAGGCAATAATAAAATGGTTATTATTACATTTCTTTGTTCATGATAATTGTCTATTGTTCATGCCATAATTGTGTTATCCGGAAATCGTAATACATGTGTGAATACATAGACCACAACACGTCACTAGTGAGCCTCTAGTTGACTAGCTCGTTGATCAAAAGATAGTCATGGTTTCCTGACTATGGGCATTGGATGTCATTGGTAACGAGATCACATCATTAGGAGAATGATGTGATGGACAAGACCCAATCCTAAGCATAGCTCAAAGATCGTGTACTTCGTTTGCTATAGCTTTTCCGACTGTCAAGTATCATTTCCTTAGACCATGAGATTGTGCAACTCCCGGATACTGTAGGAGTGCTTTGGGTGTGCCAAACGTCACAACGTAACTGGGTGACTATAAAGGTACACTACAGGTATCTCCAAAAGTGTCTGTTGGGTTGGCACGAATCGAGACTGGGATTTGTCACTCCGCATGACGGAGAGGTATCTCTGGGCCCACTTGATAATGCATCATCATAATGAGCTTAATGTGACCAAGTGGCTGATCACGGGATCATGCATTACGGTACGAGTAAAGTGACTTGCCGGTAACGAGATTGAACGAGGTATTGGGATACCGATGATCGAGTCTCGGGCAAGTAACGTACCGATTGACAAAGGGAATTGTATACGGGATTGATTGAATCCTCGACATCGTGGTTCATCCGATGAGATTATCGAGGAGCATGTGGGAGACAACATGGGTATCCAGATCCCGTTGTTGGTCATTGACCGGAGAGTCGTCTCGGTCATGTCTGCGTGTCTCCCGAACCCGTAGGGTCTACACACTTAAGGTTCGGTGACGCTAGGGTTGTTGAGATATTAGTATACGGTAACCCAAAAGTTGTTCGGAGTCCCGGATTAGATCCCGGACGTCACGAGGAGTTTCGGAATGGTCCGGAGGTGAAGATTTATATATAGGAAGTTAAGTTTCGGCCATCGGGAAAGTTTCGGGGTAATCGGTATTGTACCGGGACCACCGGAAGGGTCCCGGGGGTCCACCGGGTGGGGCCACCTATCCCAGAGGGGCCCATGGGATGAAGTGGGAGGGGAACCAGCCCCTAGTGGGCTGGTGCGCCCCCCCCCCATGGGCCTCTCCTGCGCCTAGGGTTGGAAACCCTAGGGGTGGGGGCGCCCCACTTGGCTTGGGGGGCACTCCACCCCCCTTGGCCCCCCCCTTGGAGATTCAATCTCCTAGGGCCGGCGCCCCCCTAGGGGTCCTATATATAGTGGGGGGAGGGAGGGCAGCCGCAACCTAGCCCCTGGCGGCTCCCTCTCCCTCCCGTGACACTCCTCCCTCTCCCTGAGCTTGGCGAAGCCCTGCTGAGATCATCGTTGCTTCCACCACCACGCCGTCGTGCTGCTGGATCTTCATCAACCTCTCCTTCCCCCTTGGTGAATCAAGTTGGAGGAGACGTCTTCCCAACCGTACATGTGTTGAACGCGGAGGTCTCGTCCGTTCGGCGCTAGGTGATCGGTGATTTGGATCACGACGAGTACGACTCCATCAACCCCGTTCTCTTGAACGCTTCCGGGCGCGATCTACAAGGGTATGTAGATGCACTCCCCTCTCCCTCGTTGCTAGATGACTCCATAGATTGATCTTGGTGATGCGTAGAAAATTTTAAAATTCTGCTATGTTCCCCAACAGTGGCATTATGAGCTAGGTCTATGCGTAGTTTCTATGCACGAGTAGAACACAAAGCGGTTGTGGGCGTGGATATTGTCAATTTTCTTGTTGTTACTAGTCTTATCTTGATTCGGCGGCATCATGGGATGAAGCGGCTTGGACCGACCTTACACGTACGCTTACGTGAGACTGGTTCCACCGATTGACATGCACTAGTTGCATAAGGTGGCTGGCGGGTGTCTGTCTCTCCCACTTTAGTCGGATCGGATTCGATGAAAAGGGTCCTTATGAAGGGTAAATAGAAATTGGCATATCACGTTGTGGTTTTGGCGTAGGTAAGAAACGTTCTTGCTAGAAACCTATAGCAGCCACGTAAAAACTTGCAACAACAATTAGAGGACGTCTAACTTGTTTTTGGAGCATGTGCCGTGTGATGTGATATGGCCAAAAGGATGTGATGAATAATATATGTGATGTATGAGATTGATCATGTTCTTGTAATAGGAATCACGACTTGCATGTCGATGAGTATGACAACCGGCAGGAGACATAGGAGTTGTCTTTATTTATTTATGACCTGTGTGTCAACATAAACATCATGTAATTACTTTACTTTATTGCTAAAGCGTTAGCCATAGTAGTAGAAGTAATAGATGACGAGACAACTTCAAGAAGACACGATGATGATGGAGATCATGGTGTCATGCCGGTGACAACGATGATCATTGAGCCCCGAAGATGGAGATCAAAAGGAGCAAATGATATTGGCCATATCATGTCACTATTTGATTGCATGTGATGTTTATCATGTTTTACATCTTATTTGCTTAGAACGACGGTAGCTTAAATAAGATGATCCCTCGTAATAATTTCAAGAAAGTGTTCCCCCTAACTGTGCACTGTTGCGAAGGTTCGTTGTTTCGAAGCACCACGTGATGATCGGGTGTGATAGATTCTAATGTTTGAATACAACGGGTGTAAGCCAGATTTACACACGCAATACACTTAGGTTGACTTGACGAGCCTAGCATGTACAGACATGGCCTCGGAACACGGAAGACCGAAAGGTCGAGCATGAGTCATATAGAAGATACGATCAACATGAAGATGTTCACCGATGTTGACTAGTCTGTCTCACGTGATGATCAGACACGGCCTAGTTAACTCAGATCATGTTTCACTTAGATGACTAGAGGGATGTCTATCTGATTGGGAGTTCATTGAATAATTTGATTAGATGAACTTAATTATCATGAACTTAGTCTAAAATCTTTACACTATGTCTTGTAGATCAAATGGCCCATGCTAATGTTGCCCTCAACTTCAACGCGTTCCTAGAGAAAACCAAGCTGAAAGATGATGGCAGCAACTATACGGACTGGGTCCGGAACCTGAGGATCATCCTCATAGCTGCCAAGAAAGATTATGTCCTAGAAGCACCGCTAGGTGCCGCACCCATCACAGAGAACCAAGACGTTATGAACGCTTGGCAGTCACGTGCTGATGATTACTCCCTCGTTCAGTGTGGCATGCTTTACAGCTTAGAACCGGGGCTCCAAAAGCGTTTCGAGAGACACGGAGCATATGAGATATTCGAAGAGCTGAAAATGGTTTTCCAAGCTCATGCCCGGGTCGAGAGATATGAAGTTTCCGACAAGTTCTTCAGTTGTAAGATGGAGGAAAATAGTTCTGTCAGTGAGCACATACTTAAAATGTCTGGGTTGCATAACCGCTTGACTCAGCTAGGAGTTAATCTCCCGGATGACGCGGTCATTGATAGAATCCTTCAGTCGCTTCCACCGAGCTACAAGATCTTTGTGATGAACTTCAATATGCAGGGGATGGAAAAGACCATTCCTGAGGTATATTCAATGCTGAAATCAGCGGAGGTGGAAATCAAAAAGGAACATCAAGTGTTGATGGTGTATAAAACCACTAAGTTCAAGAAAGGCAAGGGTAAAAAGAACTTCAAGAAGGACGGCAAGGGAGTTGCCGCGCCCGGTAAGCAAGCTATCGGGAAGAAGTCAAAGAATGGACCCAAGCCTGAGACTGAGTGTTTTTATTGCAAGGGAAGTGGTCACTGGAAGCGGAACTGACCCGAATACTTAGCAGACAAGAAGGCCGGCAACACTAAAGGTATATGTGATATACATGTAATTGATGTGTACCTTACCAGTACTCATAGTAGCTCCTGGGTATTTGATACCGGTGCGGTTGCTCACATTTGTAACTCAGCTGCGTAATAAGCGGAGATTGGCGAAGGACGAGGTGACAATGCGCGTCGGGAATGGTTCCAAGGTCAATGTGATCGCCGTCGGCACGCTGCCTCTACATTTACCTACGGGATTAGTTTTAAACCACAATAATTGTTATTTAGTGCCAGCTTTGAGCATGAACATTGTATCAGGATCTCGTTTAATTCAAGATGGCTACTCATTAAAATCCGAGAATAATGGTTGTTCTATTTATATGAGAGATATGTTTTATGGTCATGCTCCACTGGTGAATGGTTTATTCTTAATGAATCTCGAGCGTAATGTTACACATATTCATAGTGTGAATAACAAAAGATGTAAGGTTGATAATGATAGTCCCACATACTTGTGGCACTGCCGCCTTGGTCACATAGGTGTCAAACGCATGAAGAAGCTCCATGCAGATGGACTTTTGGAGTCTCTTGATTACGAATCATTTGACACGTGCGAACCATGCCTCATGGGTAAAATGACCATGACTCCGTTCTCAGGAACAATGGAGCAAGCAACCAACTTATTGGAAATCATACATACTGATGTGTGCGGTCCAATGAGTGTTGAGGCTCGCGGTGGCTATCGTTATGTTCTCACCCTCACTGATGACTTGAGTAGATATGGGTATGTCTACTTAATGAAACACAAGTCTGAGACCTTTGAAAAGTTCAAGGAATTTCAGAGTCGGGTTGAGAATCAACATGACAGGAAAATCAAGTTCTTGCGATCAGGTCGTGCGGGAGAATACTTGAGTCACGAATTTGGCACACACTTAAGAAAATATGGAATAGTTTCACAACTCACGCCACCTGGAACACCTCAGCATAATGGTGTGTCCGAATGTCGTAATCGCACTCTATTGGATATGGTGCGATCTATGATGTCTCTTACCGATTTACCGCTGTCATTTTGGGGCTATGCTTTAGAGATTGCCGCATTCACTTTAAATAGGGCTCCGTCGAAATCCGTTGAGACGACACGTATGAATTATGGTTTGGGAAGAAACCTAAGCTGTCGTTTCTAAAAGTTTGGGGATGCGATGCTTATGTCAAGAAACTTCAACCTAAAAAGCTCGAACCCAAGTTAGAAAAATGCGTCTTCATAGGATACCCTAAAGAAACTATTGGGTATACCTTCTACCTCAGATCCGAAGGCAAGATCTTTGTTGCCAAGAATGAATCCTTTCTAGAGAAAGAGTTTCTCTCGAAAGAAATAAGTGGGAGGAAAGTAGAACTCGATGAAGTATTACCTCTTGAACCGGTAAGTGGCGCAGCTCAAGAAAATGTTCCTGAGGTGCCTGCACCGACTAGAGAGGAAGTTAATGATGATGATCATGAAACTTCAGATCAAGTTGTTACTGAACTTCGTAGGTCCACAAGGACACGTTCTGCACCAGAGTGGTACGGCAACCCTGTCTTGGAAATTATGTTGTTAGACAATGGTGAACCTTCGAACTATGAAGAAGCGATGGCGGGCCCAGATTCCGACAAATGGCTGGAAGCCATGAAATCCGAGATAGGATCCATGTATGAAAACGAAGTATGGACTTTGACTGACTTGCCCGATGATCGGCGATCCATAGAAAATAAATGGATCTTTAAGAAAAAGACAGACGCGGATGGTAATGTAACCATCTATAAAGCTTGGCTTGTCGCTAAGGGTTATCGACAAGTTCAAGGGGTTGACTACGATGAGACTTTCTCACCCGTAGCGAAGCTGAAGTCCGTCCGAATCATGTTAGCAATTGCCGCATTCTATGATTATGAGATATGGTAAATGGACGTCAAAACGGCATTCCTTAATGGTTTCCTTAAGGAAGAATTGTATATGATGCAGCCGGAAGGTTTTGTCGATCCTAAGAATGCTGACAAGGTGTGCAAGCTCCAACGCTCGATTTATGGGTTGGTGCAAGCATCTCGGAGTTGGAACATACGTTTTGATGCAATGATCAAAGCGTTTTGGTTTACGCAGACTTATGGAGAAGCCTGCATTTACAAGAAAGTTAGTGGGAGCTCTGTAGCATTTCTCATATTGTATGTGGATGTCATACTGTTGATGGGAAATGATATAGAATTCTTGCAAAGCATAAAGGCCTACTTGAACAAGTGTTTTTCAATGAAGGATCTTGGAGAAGCTGCTTACATATTAGGCATCAAGATCTATAGAGATAGATCGAGACGCCTCATTGGTCTTTCACAGAGTACGTACCTTGACAAGATATTGAAGAAGTTCAATATGGATCAGTCAAATAAGGGGTTCTTGCCTGTATTGCAAGGTACGAGATTGAGCATGGTCAATGCCCGACCACGGCAAAAGATAGAGAAAAGATGAGTGCCGTCCCCTATGCCTCGGCCATAGGGTCTATCATGTATGCTATGCTGTGTACCAGACCTGATGTAAACCTTGCCGTAAGTTTGGTAGGAAGGTACCAAAGTAATCCCGGCATGGAACACTGGACAGCGGTCAAGAATATCCTGAAGTACCTGAAGAGGACTAAGGATATGTTTCTCATTTATGGAGGTGACAAAGAGCTTGTCGTAAAGGGTTACGTCGATGCTAGCTTCGACACAGATCTGGATGACTCTAAGTCACAAACCGGATATGTGTATATTTTGGATGGTGGGGCAGTAAGCTGGTGCAGTTGCAAGCAAAGCGTTCTGGCGGGATCTACATGTGAAGCGGAGTACATGGCAGCCTCGGAGGCAGCACATGAAGCAATCTAGGTGAAGGAGTTCATTACCGACCTAGGAGTCATTCCCAATGCGTCGGGCCCGATGACTCTCTTCTGTGACAACACTGGAGCTATTGCCCTTGCCAAGGAGCCCAGGTTTCACAGAAAGACCAGGCATATCAAGCGCCGCTTCAACTCCATTCGTGAAAGTGTTCAAAATGGAGACATAGATATTTGTAAAGTACATATGGACCTGAATGTGGCAGATCCGTTGACTAAACCTCTCCCTAGAGCAAAACATGATCAACACCAGAACTGCATGGGTGTTCGATTCATCACAATGTAACTAGACTATTGACTCTAGTGCAAGTGGGAGACTGTTGGAAATATGCCCTAGAGGCAATAATAAAATGGTTATTATTATATTTCTTTGTTCATGATAATTGTCTATTGTTCATGCCATAATTGTGTTATCCGGAGATCGTAATACATGTGTGAATACATAGACCACAACACGTCCCTAGTGAGCCTCTAGTTGACTAGCTCGTTGATCAAAAGATAGTCATGGTTTCCTGACTATGGACATTGGATGTCATTGATAACGAGATCACATCATTAGGAGAATGATGTGATGGACAAGACCCAATCCTAAGCATAGCTCAAAGATCGTGTAGTTCATTTGCTATAGCTTTTCCGAATGTCAAGTATCATTTCCTTAGACCATGAGATTGTGCAACTCCCGGATACCGTAGGAGTGCTTTGGGTGTGCCAAACGTCACAACATAACTGGGTGACTATAAAGGTACACTACGGGTATCTCCGAAAGAGTCTGTTGGGTTGGCACGAATCGAGACTGGGATTTGTCATCCGTATGACGGAGAGGTATCTCTGGGCCCACTCGGTAATGCATCATTATAATGAGCTCAATGTGACCAAGTGGTTGATCACGGGATCATGCATTACGGTACGAGTAAAGTGACTTGCCGGTAACGAGATTGAACGAGGTATTGGGATACCAACGATCGAGTCTCGGGCAAGTAACGTACCGATTGACAAAGGGAATTGTATACGGGATTGATTGAATCCTCGACATCGTGGTTCCACTAGGAGAAATTTGTTAATACGTGACGGTGACAGTCCGTCCTGGACTAGGAGAAAACTGTCATGGGTGCCCACCCATGACGGAGTCGATGTCCGTCATGTATATCGTGTCATAATTTGGCATCATGCTGACCATGATGGATTTTCACCGTCATGGATTTGCCCCAGGCCCGCCCAAGGCCCAAATCATTGTGACGGAACAGTCCATCATGGATTGACGCCACGTAGGATTTCCAATTAACCAACTGCAATAATGTGGCTGCCTACGTGGACACTATTTTCTGTCACAGAAATCGTCACGGATTTTGGGGCAATTTAAATTTAGTTCTTCCCATTAGCCTATTTCATTCGGCCCAATTTTCAACAACTACATTTTTAAGCACAATGTGTTCCACAAATTATAATGCAAACTATGGCCCAAGACAAAGTATTTCCAAAGTTTCATACATACATATATGAATCAGTATGCAATCATCCACAGGTATTTACAATATAGAAGTTTACAAAATTCTCAGGAAATGATAATTTTACAATATAGGTTGACAAAATGTCACTCAACAAAGTTAGGAAATAGTACAATCCAGCTCACACAAAGAGAACATTTAAACTATTGAAGTTATTATTCATCTTGTCGTCGGCCCTCCTGATGGAAACTATGTATCATGTCATAGTGATTGTTATTGGCAGCACCAAGTAGCCCACTATGCAATCATACCTAGCATATTTATAAGACCATTAGATATGTTAGATATAAATAGATAGAAGAGAATTGCAACAAATGTAAAAACTGAATCACGTCTTATCCAAAATTCTAGTAGTTGCTTAACTAACTAGCAGATCTCACAAAATCTACACTGCTAGTGCTCGCACGGTGAGAAAAGAAAAGAAAATAGCCAGCAGTAAGAAGTGTTGTGCTCATGAAGTAACTCAACCAAACATTTTTCAAGAGATGGATTCCAAATTATCTTCTTCGGTGACACAGGGACATCTCAATAATCATTTAATGTAAGTAAAAGACCAAAAGCATGGACTGAGTTTTTGGTTGGAAGAACAAGCATGAATTATGTGTATTTTCAGTCAAGTTTACTTCCAGCAAACATCATAATTCACAAATGCAAATTGAGCAAGTGCCATAGCAGAACATAAGGGCAAATAGATGTTTGAGTAAAGTGTGTGAATATTCAGTGCACTGTCCAAACTTCATAGACATTCAAGAATGGCGTTCTTGGCAAGCTCACCGGGGATGATGAGGCGGACGGAGGACATGGGAGGTGGCAGCCATGGCACTTTTCTCAATACATGCAATAAAACTGCAGATAAGAACGAGCATGTACCTACAGAATCTGCAGATACGAGTTTTTCTTCATTTAGATATAAAATGGTATGAGTTTCTCAATTCTAAAAGCTGGCAGGATAAATGCTGTAGGCAATTACTATTCAAAAAATCAGACAACATACATCTGATTTCTGAATTAGCAGTGTACAACTACAAAGCAAACAATCTTACTCTTAGTCATTTGATTGAGATTAATGAATTGACTTGAGAACAAAACACTAAAAAACATGTCGCTCTATTAATACAGTAGCAAAAATCGTGTCTCGAAGAGCTATTTTAACAGAACATATATACTCCGTGCTTACACACAGACGGACACCAATACATGGAAGAAATATAATTAAGCAAGGCGGACAACACAAAACAACTATTTACAACAGCCTACCAACTAGGAGCAGTAAAGGTCAGGCACATACTTAACAGATAAAGAACAGGAGCATCATATACAGCAGATTATTGCAACAGACACATAATGAAAGAACTTGCAGTTTTTATTTAAGCAGGACAGTTGCAATAAATCGTGTAAGCAAACTTCATGCTTAAGAAAGAAAGTAGCAATACTCTGTCCCCAAAATAGATGGCAGATTATGTACAGAAATATGAACATAAATAATGTCAAACCAACATCAATATATCCACCACTACACATACTTCCATAATATATTTATTGAACACTTTAGTTGTTGATATTTTCTCCCACATATTTGGTCAAACTTAGAAAGAAATGACTTCTTGACTGAATTTATACACCATGTATTTGGGGACAGAGGGATTATGTCTTAAGGTTGTGCCTACTAGAGACAAGACCACAATTAACACAGTATATTACAAATTTACATAGTTGGATACAAATACAGTGCGCACAAATTAAAATTCAGCAAGGTGCATAACCCAGAACAACTATTTACAACAAACCTACCAACTATTGAGTAGTAAAGGAGGACAACTGCAATATATAATCATATGAAACAAACAAGTCGACGTTGCGGCATTCATGCTTTGATTTATGTAAGCAACAAAAAACCTAGTGCAACAGATTTATGTTTTGTTGTTGTACAGTATATGTCCATAGTATCTCAAAGAGAAAAGGAGAAAATATCACAGATCTTCATCACAGAAATGCATTACCTATCTTGTTTGGAACCAGTGCATGGATGTAGAACGAAAAACATTATGGGACAGAGGGTATGGAGAGAAGCAAAGCCTCACCAGACATCGCCCTCCTTCTGCCTGGCACCCTGGAGAAGACCTCCTAGAAGACGCGGAGCTCCATGAGCGACCTGTCGAAGGCACTCGCACCGGTGCCGCCGTCGTATCTACCCTGGTGTCCACATCCTCGCCGAAGATGAAGCGGATGGCGCCGTCCTCCCAGAAGCCCAGCGCGTCCTCCGCGTCCATCTGAGGAGGGAGAAGCGAATCTGGGCGGGAAATCCGAGGGCGAGAGGAAGAAGAGGATGCAGGAGAGCAGATCCATCGGTACCTGAGCGAATGCGGGAACCCCTGCGCGTCGAGGACGGGTGAAGGCGAGAGGCGGCCTGGGTCGAGGTGAATCGGGAGGAGGAGCGAATCCGCCGGCTTGGTCATCTGCTGCGGCAGGGCGGGGCGAGATCCGAGCGCCGCCGCTGGGGTGAGGAAGGGCACACCGGCGTGTAGGCGGCCAGCGGCGGGGGCGGGCTCCTCTACTGCTCGCCGACAGAGAGTTGTGGGAGGAGGGAGGCGAGGTAGTAGGTGGCAGTGATTGGGAGTTAGGAGGGGGTTGCGGACGAAGGAGATAAGAGGGGCCGAGGATGAGGGTTAGGGTTAGCATCTTATATGGGTAAAGATTAGATGGGCTTTAGCGGGCTTGGGCGGGCTTGGCGGGCTATACCACGCCATCCATGACAGTTTTGAAAACGTCGATAGAAATCCGTCATGGATTAGCAAATTTCTTGTAGGGTTCATCCGATGAGATCATCGAGGAGCATGTGGGAGCCAACATGGGTATCCAGATCCCGCTATTGGTTATTGACCGGAGAGTCATCTCGGTCATGTCTGCGTGTCTTCCGAACCCGTAGGGTCTACACACTTAAGGTTCGGTGACGCTAGGGTTGTTGAGATATTAGTATATGGTAACCCGAAAGTTGTTTGGAGTCCCGGATGAGATCCCGGACGTCACGAGGAGTTTCGGAATGGTCCGGAGGTGAAGATTTATATATAGGAAGTTAAGTTTCGGCCATCGGGAAAGTTTCGGGGTAATCGGTATTGTACCGGGACCACCGGAAGGGTCCCGGGGGTCCACCGGGTGGGGCCACCTATCCCAGAGGGCCCCATGGGCTGAAGTGGGAGGGGAACCAGCCCCTAGTGGGCTGGTGAGCCCCCCCCCCATGGGCCTCCCCTGCGCCTAGGGTTGGAAACCCTAGGGGTGGGGGCGCCCCACTTGGCTTGGGGGGCACTCCACCCCCCTTGGCCGCCCCCCCTTGGAGATTCAATCTCCTAGGACCGGCGCCCCCCTAGGGGTCCTATATATAGTGGGGGGGAGGGAGGGCAGCCGCAACCTAGCCCCTGGCACCTCCCTCTCCCTCCTGTGACACTCCTCCCTCTCCCTGAGCTTGGCGAAGCCCTGCTGAGATCACCGTTGCTTCCACCACCACGCTGTCGTGCTGCTGGATCTTCATCAACCTCTCCTTCCCCCTTGCTGGATCAAGTTGGAGGAGATGTCTTCCCAACCGTACATGTGTTGAACGCGGAGGTGTCGTCCGTTCGGCGCTAGGTCATTGGTGATTTGGATCACGACGAGTACGACTCCATCAACCCCGTTCTCTTGAACGCTTCCGTGCGCGATCTATAAGGGTATGTAGATGCACTCCCCTCTCCCTCGTTGCTAGATTACTCCATAGATTGATCTTGGTGATGCGTAGAAAATTTTAAAATTCTGCTACGTTCCCCAACAGTATGTACCAGTACCTATGTGTTTGATCTCTCTCTCTCTCTCTCGTTTTCTTGATTTGGCACGATCTTGATGTATCACAAGCTTTGCTATTATAGTTGGATCTTATAATGTTTCTCCCCCTCTATCTCTTGTAATGGATTGAGTTTTCCCTTTGAAGTTATCTTATCGGATTGAGTCTTTAAGGATTTGAGAACACTTGATGTATGTCTTGCGTGGGATACCCGTGGTGACAATGGGGTATTCTATTGATTCACTTGATGTATGTTTTGGTGATCAACTTGCGAGTTCAGTGACCTTGTGAACTTATGCATAGGGGTTGGCACACGTTTTCGCCTTGACTCTCCGGTAGAATCTTTGGGGCACTTGAGGGAGTCCTAGATTAGGGGGTCCTCGGACAGCCGGACTATATACTTCGGCCGGACTGTTGGACTATGAGGATACAAGATTCAAGACTTCGTCCCGTGTCAGAATCATAGGCTAACTTCTAGGGTTTAGCCTCTATGGTCTCGTGGTAGATCAACTCTTATAATACTGATATCATCAAGATCAATCAAGCAGGAAGTAGGGTATTACCTCTATCGAGAGGGCCTGGACCTGGGTAAACATTGTATCCCTCGCCTCCTGTTACCATCAGCCTTAGACGCATAGTTCGGGACCCCCTACCCAAGATCTACCGGTTTTGACACCAACATTGGTGCTTTCATTGAGAGTTACACTGTGCCATCACGATAAGGCTTGATTGCTCGTCTTGTTGTCAAGGACAACATTTCCTATGGGGGAGCCCTGGCTGTAGGCCAAACTCTCCGACTAGGCGGCTTCGTCATGACCGCCCGTTCGGCCGTCGCGCCGACGATGACTTCTCAAGTCATCAAAAATAGCATCCATGTCGGCTCGGGATTCACCGAGCAGCTGGATCCAATGGAGCTCTCTTCTTTGAACGAGCTCTTGGATCGCATTGCCGCCTTGGGAGTCGCTACGGACTATGATCGGATCGGGCTTAAACCCGACCAAAGGGAGATTAACTCTCCGCCGGTCACCCATCAAATAGTGGTGGTGGAGGAGCAATGCAGCGATTATTCCTCTATTTTGAGGACAAACTATGTCCGGATTCCCGAGATCTCCGAGCCGGATACCCTTCTATGGGAGGACATGGCCCAAGCTTCGAACCTAAAATCGGACAGCGGGCCAGAACTATTGGGCAACGTCACGGAGCCTGAACTGCCAAGCTGGGAAACTCCTCTGCCCCTGGATCTCAGATCGGGTCAGGGTTTGGACCTAAATCTACCCACCACCCTCACATAAGTGATCTTTCCCACATCCGACAAGAGCGCCAAGAGACAGTACATCACTATTGGGCCAGATTCCTCCTTCTAATGAGCAAGGTCAAGGACTGTCGCGAGGAAGACGCAATTTCATTCTTTTGCAAAAATTGCATGGACAAGGGAATCCTCAACGCCATAAGTCTCCGTGACATAGCACACTTCGCTGACTTGGCGGCCATAGTACAGAAGTACTGTGTGATGGAAAGCACCTGAAAAACCCAAACAAAATTCTGGGATCCTCCGGCTCTCACTAAACCCTCCGTCCGAACTAAAAGGGTGTACTCTAGTATGTCACCTGATCGAATTACAAAGAAACCAAAGCCCATTGCGGGGCGTGGAACCGTATTGGAGGGACGGCTCAATGTGCCATGCAAAATTCACAGTACACCGGATACTATGCCAACACATAGCCTTAGAGCATGTTGGATACTCCGGCAGGTGGCCAAGAGCGGCGAGGATCTCCTCATCAACAATACCACAGAGCACCATCCCGTGGAAAATAACAATACAGTACTGACAGTCTTCGAGACTTTCACCTCAAATAATAGGCGCAAGCGAGCACTCCGCAGCCTCGCCGAAGTCTGCCACATTGCAACAATAAATCCATGGAACGATACGGCTATAACCTTCAATGCCAGTGGCGAACCTCAATTCCGAACAGCCCGAGCACCAGCCTCTTTGGTCCTTAGTCCAATTGTGGACGGCTTCCGGCTTACTAAAGTGCTCATGGACGGTGGCATCGGATTAAACCTCATCTACAAGGAGACTCTTAGCAAAATGGAAATAGACAAGAGCCGCATTGAGCAAAGCAGCATGACCTTCAGAGGAATCATCCCTAGTCGGGAGGCACGATGTGCGGGAAAAATCACACTAGATGTGGTATTCGGCACACCGGAGAATTATAGGTCCGAAGAAATCACATTCCAAGTGGCCCCGTTTAGTAGAGGATACCATGCCCTTTTAGGGCGGGAGGCATTAATGATCTTCCAAGCTATACCCCATTATGGGTACATGAAGCTCAAGATGCCCAGGCCCAATGGAATCATCACTCTAGCTACTGATTCGGACATAGCACTCCGCGCCGAAAATAAAACCTCCGCACTGGCCCTCGAGGCGTTTTCCGAAGCCTCACGGCCGAAGAACTAACTGCGCTGGGCTCCACAGTGGACAGGGACGATGTGATACTCGACAAAAGACCCAAGTCCACCTCTTTTAAACCAGTGGACGAAATAGTCAAATTCCAGGTCCACCCAACGGACCCTACAAAAACAGCATCCATCTGGGCATAGCTGAAACCCAAAATAGACGCCGCACTACGGGAGTTCTTGCACGAGAATTGGGACATCTTCGCCTGGCATCCTTCAGACATGCCAGGAATCCCACGCAGGCTGGCCGAGCATAGCCTAAACATTCTAAAGGGATTCAAGCAGGTCAAGCAGACTCTTCGGCATTTCTCAGAGCCTAAGCGACAAGCCATGGGAGAAGAGCTAGCCAAGTTACTCGAGGCCGGAGTCATTAGAGAAATAAAACACCCGGACTTGCTAGCAAACGTGGTGATGGTACCAAAGAAGGACAAATCCTGGCGCCTATGTTTCCATTTCAAGGACCTTAACAAGGCTTGCCCCAAGGATCCCTTCCCCCTCCCCAGCATCGATCAAATTATCGACGCTACCGCAGGACATGACTCATTGTGTTTCCTCGACGCATACTCCGGATAGCATCAAATCAAGATAGCAGAGTCCGATCAAGCCGCAACGGCATTCATCACTCCATACGGCCCCTTCTATTTTAACACCATGCCTTTCGGGCTCAAAAACGCCGGTGCAACCTATCAACGCATGATTCAGACATGTGTGGAAACATAAATCGGCAAAACAGTGGAGGCATACGTAGACGATGTGGTCATTAAAACCAGACACGTCGAATCCTTAATAGACGACTTGAGGCTTACGTTCGACAATCTCCGAACATATGACATAAAGCTCAATCTGGAAAAATGCGTTTTCGGCGTGCCCGCCGGAAAGCTCTTGGGCTTCATCGTTTCCAATAGAGGAATTGAAGCAAATCCGGCTAAAATTTGAGCTCTGTCATAGTTGGCTATCCCAACAGACCTCAAGTAAATCCAGAAATTAACCGGATGCGTGGCTGCCTTAAGCCGCTTTATCTCCCGATTGGGAGAAAAGGCATTACCTCTTTATCGCCTTCTTCGGCGCACCGAACACTTCAAGTGGACGGATGCGGCCACAACCAGATTGAAAGAAATAAAAGCCCTACGGCCAGCAACCCAATCTTGGCCGCGCCAAATATCGGCGACCCAATGTTGTTATATATAGCGGAACACACCAGGTTGTAAGCACAGTGCTCGTCGTCGAACGAGAAACGGACGGACATAAGTTCCCGCTTCAAAAGCCGGTATACTATGTATCCACTGTCCTCACTGCATGCAAATCACGGTACCCACATTATCAAAAGATAGCATACGCGGTCTTCATGGCATCCCAAAAACTACAACACTACTTTCAAGAGTGTTCAATTACGGTGGCCTCTGAAGTACCACTCAACGATATAATTAAAAACCGCGATGCCACGGGCTGGATGGCTAAATGGGCTATTGAGCTCCCCCTGTTCGACATAACATACAAACCACGACGAGCCATTAAGTCGCAAGTACTGGCTGATTTCATCGCCGAATGGACAGAAGCCTAACTCCCTAAAGAGTACGACACGTACTCCAATTGGATCATGCACTTCAACGGCTCTAAGATGCTGGCTGGTCTGGGGGCAGGCGTCGTCCTGACATCCCCCACCAGAGATACAGTCTGATACTTACTCCAAATATTATACACAGACTCCAACAATGCAGCAGAATATGAGGCCCTGTTGCATGGTCTCCGGATGGCAGTCTCCATGGGGATTCAACGCCTAGAGGTGCGTGGGGATTCAAACCTTGCAATATCTCAAATAAATGGAGACTTTGACGGCAAGGACCCAAAAATGGCGGCTTACCGCAATGCCGAAATGTCATCTCGGTTCGACGGGCTCGAATTCCACCATGTGGTCCGAGAAAACAATCAAACAGCGGATATCCTCGCCCGCATTGGCGCTAAGCGCGACCCTGTACCACCTAATATCTTCTTGGAAAGGTTGTTTAAGCCATCTGTGGTGTGGGAAGGGGAGACCGCAACAACAGTCCGGATCCGGCCACAACACCAGATCCCGAACACTCTGACGTAATTGGAGGCTCCGCCACCGAAATAACACCTTCGGCCCACATAATTATGGCTGCCATCGCCCCGTGGACAGAACCCTTCTTGGCTTACCTAAATAGGCAGAACTCCCTGAGGACCCAAACGAGGCATGTTGCATTGTGCGGCGGTCTAAAGCCTACAAGGTCCACAAGGGAGAGCTTTATAAGAAAAGCTCTACTGGAGTACTTCAAAGGTGCATCTCCGAAGAGGAAGGACGGCAACTTTTGGCAGAAATTCATGCTGGACTCGGCGGCCATCACGCCACAGCTCGGGCCCTTGTAAGCAAGCCCTTCCATATAGGTTTCTACTGGCCGACAGCCCGAGCAGACACATAGGACCTCGTCCAACATTGGGTCGGTTGCCAGCTTTTTGCAAGCCAAAGCCATATGCCACCTACCGCTCTCCAAACAATCCCCATTACTTGGCCCTTTTCGGTCTGGGGGCTTGATACGGTCGGACCCCTTAAAGGAGGAAGCCATAAGAAAAAGTACATATTGGTCATGGTGGATAAATTCACCAAATGGATAGAAGCCAAACCAGTTAAAATAGTCGAGTCCGGACCAGCTATAGACTTCATATCCGGGGTTGTACACCGTTATGGTGTCCCCCATAGCATCATCACCGATAACGGCTCGAACTTGACAGCTGACAAGGTAAAAACTTGGTGCGGCAACATGGGCATTAAGCTGGATTATGCCTCCGTCTATCACCCCCAAACAAACGGTCAAGTTGAACAAGCAAATGGTCTTATTATGAGCGGCATTAAACCCATATTAGTGTGATCCTTGACGGAATCAGATACGCACTGGGTTGAGGAGCTCGACTCCGTACTATGGGGGCTGCGGACCACGCCGAATCGCACTACTGGATACACACCGTTTTTATGGTGTACGGCGCAGAGGCGGTACTGCCCTGCGACATCATTCATGACTCACCTCGAGTGCGCATGTACGAAGAGAAAGACATCGAGCTTGATCGGCAGGATAGTTTAGACGCCCTGGAGGAGGAGCGTGATGTTGAAAAAGCCCGCTCTGCATTCTATCAGCAATAGGCTCGACGGTATCAAAGCAGAGAAGTACGGGCCAAAACTTATAACATTGGCAAACTCGTTCTACGCCTACCAGAGAAGAAAAAGGACAAGCTCAAGCCCAAATGGGAAAGTCCCTTCGTCATTGACAAAGTTCAAACTGGTGGAGCGTACCGTCTACGGGATGCATCGGACAATCGACTCGAGCCAAACCCATGGAACGCGGCCAGACTCCGAAGGTTCTATGCCTAGTACCAAACTATGTGTTCGTCTTCTTACCTCCGCCTTTATATATATATATATATATATATATATATATATATATATATATATATATATATATATATAAGGTTATAATGTGTCTTGACTACACAATCTTGACGCGCCATGCGCGCTCATTATACCTGGGGGCTTCTTATACAGAAGCTTAATATAATTATGTTCCGGGCTCTATGCCCCCCTGCACATGTGTTACTTCTCCACATGTACCTTTTCTTCGCCATTATATACATCGATATGACTTAAGTTTTGGCCAAGCTGGGTTGCCTGGCTCTTGTGTTTATGCCCTACGTTCTCGTTAATTCGGCTAGGGCATAAGGGGAGCACCTCCGCGATTGTTACTGTCGGGTCAGCCGGATGTGTACCTCAGACTGGGTGAAGCCGAAAGCTAGCGTTCTTAAGGGAATATTCAGTCGGTGAACAAAGATGACTTTTACTTATTGCAATACATGCCCTCAGAAGTTTATATCCCGCGTCTCTTTTCGTAGTTCGGACATGCACATTAATGCATGTGTACCCAGGGAAACGAACCCTTAACGGAACTATTCTCCCTGGAAGATGTTTCTTACTATCCATGTAATATAACAAAGGTAGTTGGGTACTTGTCTGTTCAAGCACTTATGACCCCTACGCCTGGTTTCCATGCGTACCCCGGTTTTTACATAACTGAGCGGGTATTCGGATACACTCCGGACTGTCGAGTCTAGAGGTCGAAGCGAAAAGGTCTGCCATGACAAATGATTTACAATCCGGCTAGGGACAATATATGTCACTTGAAGTACACAGTCACTTAGACTGACAAAATTCTTCTTCTATACCATCCAACAGGTTGTCTAGCCTACAATCCTGTTGGGAATACTTTGCGGCTAATTTTACCTGGCCATACACTAGACTAACAGGGATCTCTTTCCCATCAGACCCCCACAGGTCCGACCTCGGCCATGTGGTTCGGGCCAGCCTTGGTATATCGCGTCTTCACCATGGCCCAGGCTTCCCTTGCACCTTGTCGGCAGGCAGATATCTTCCATAATCAGACGCGCCGCCGCGCTCCCTTGAGCATCTCTACGAGCTCCCCATGCCTCCTGACAGGGAGGCAGATGGCCACAAGGCCTGGGCAATGCCCTACGTCACCTGCCGAACTTGTTCGTGCAGTTGTGAGAGCTCTGGCAGAAGATCGCCCGCAGACCCGGGAATCTCCTCTTTGGGACTCTATAAAAGTTCGTTCAAGCACTTACTAAAAATGCCGCGTCAAAGCTCCTTATTATCCTTTACGGAGTCAGCTAGCTGGGCCCAAACATCTTTCAGTTCAACGCCCAGCCGGGTATTGGCATCTTGGATATCGTTTTTCTCTTGCCTAACCTACGTAAGCACGAGCTCGCCGGCCTATAGCTGTCATTGAGCATGTTGCTCATCCGCTCACACGATCTTTAGATTCACTCCGGGATCATCTGCAGAATCTATTGTTAGATTTGCATGCATGCCGAATACTAACTGGTACATGTCATTCCATTCTTTTCGATTAGAACAAGTGTTACCAGATGGGGCCTTCTTGGACTCCTTCATTTCGGCAACTGCGGCCCGTAGCTGGGCTTTGCACTCCTCCAGCTCTTGAGACAACTGGATATTCTTCTCCGTAAGAACATACGCATATAATGATCCATAAATCAGTTGTGCCAACTGTTTCAAGTCTCAGGGGCTACTGATATACATAATTATCAGATTTTCTTACTTGTATATCCTTTACATACTGGTCCATGGCTCTGGCAAGACCATTTTGAGCAGCTCGGATGTACGCGTCTCCTGAGTTGAAGGCATCGAACGCCTCTTCGGAGAAACCAGGGTCGCGGAGTACGGCCCGACGACGCCTGTGATTCATGGCACTCTCCACTTCGGAATTCGTAGCGGACAGCCTATCTGCATCCTCTGTAGGAGGAACATCCGGTGTTGTCCCCACGTTAGCATCTGCTCCTAAGTCCGGCTCTGAAGCCCGGCTGGTGGAGGCGTGGCCGGCAGGCTCTCCGGACACGGTCCGGAGAGCGTTTTTTCTGCCAGGAACCATGGACGTTATTATATTTTAAAGACGACAACCACGGAGCAGGGTTCTTTTTCATACCTCTGCGACAGCGTCTTAGTCCTGACCGCCTTCCTTTTAAGCCTACCCGGCTTCGGTGCCCCTTGTTGGTGAGTCACCGTGGGTTCGGCATGGCGTACCGAGGGCCTTCCCTGTAAGACACCATATGTGTGCGGTGGGTGTTGGGGATATTACTGCTGGGCGTAAACTAGCCTATCTGGGCCGGGTCAACTTCATCAGTAGTTCCAGAAGTGATAAAGCCCAAGAAGGCAGATGAGGGCCTAAGGCCCGTAGCCGGTTCAAGACTTGTAGCTATAAACCGGAATTTGTATATAAACTTGTACTGTAAGTAAGGAATAAGGAGAGACCAACCCGGATACGAATATCGACCGGTGTTGGGACTCTGTGAACCGATGGGTGTCACCCGTGTATATAAGGGGATGACCCGACGGCGGTTCACGGACAACAGACAATAACTCGAGACATAGGCGAAGCTTGTTTGCTCCCTAGTCATTGAAACCCCATCAATTACATCACAACTAGACGTAGGCCTTTACCTTCATCGAAGGGGCCGAACTAGTATAAACTCTCTTGCGTCCTTGTGTCCGCTTTAACCCCTTCAAGCTAACCCGTCGCGATGGCTCCACGACTAAGTCCTTTCTCTAGGACATCTGCCGTGACAAAACCACGACAGTTGGCGCCCACCGTGGGGCAATCGCACGATGGTTTCCGGTTCTTGGAGGGCCGCTTTGAAGGACTCGAGGGCTACGCTGTAGGCCGGATGACTAAGAGTCGTCGCAGCAAGCTCTACATCGATGACGCATGCTGGGGCCCCGAGGCCGGCTCAATTGAGTAAGGGTACCGGGTCCCCTTTGGTAGCATTCATGTTTTCATTGGCAAGATCGGTGAACCAGGCCCTGAGCCGGACATCTGCACCGACCTCGTCGAGACGGCTCAGCATGCGCGATTCGCCGGGGTTAAACCGGCCATGAAGCGTGCCTTCGTAGGAGTCATCCATGGAGGAAGTTATCAGGACGGATTGGAATTTCGCGGCGCGGCCGTCGTTGTTCCGGTGACGAATCTTCGACCGGAGAAACCGAATCTCTTTATCAGCTACAAGATGGCCAGATTGGGAGCTGTTCCGATGGCGACAGTATTCCGAACCCCTCTGATCTTCCCAACCGGGTTGGGATATTCATGGTCGGGACACAAGTAGTGATTCATTCTTCGACAGCTGCGGCAACGATCTCCGGTTCAGCAGCGGCGATGGCTGTCGGGGCAGGAGGCCCTGTGCGCCCGCCGGCTAAGGTTCTATCAGAACTATTTGATGCGTTGGTTGTGCTTATGGCGGAAGTTAATCTGCCGGATCAGGATGTTCACAACATGGAGATTGCAAAGGTAAAGGAACAGATCACCCAGGCCAAGGTGGATCTGGTGGCTGAGGACACCAGGATGGCCGCAGAGCGGGCCACTTGAGACGCACAGGCCTACAGGCTTATGTTGGACCAGAGCGCGTCGCATGAAGTCATGAGGAGGAAGCACCGATCCCGCTTACCTCCGGTTTTCGAGGCCAGAGACCTTTTCAACACTCCAGGACCAAGAGCCAGCAATCCACTGGAGGGAAACCGGGCAGAAGCCCCTGGGACCGGTGCACCGGTTCAGCCTCATCAGATGGACCCGCCTCGTCAAAACACCGTTATACCTCAGGCTGCTTTAACACCTCCGGGTCACTACTCCAACCCAATGGACAATCTTGTTCCCACTGCTGCACGGCTGGAGGCCATTCCAATTGAAGGTGACTCGCCGCAGGCAGTAGAGACACGACGGGTCAAGGAACTTCTGAGGACAGCTTTGGCCCAACAGGAAGCGTACTCGTACAGCCGCGACCGGATCCACTCGACCCCCCGTCCAAGCCGGAGCTATAGCAGACATATGGATGAACCAGCAGTGTCAAGTAATGAACGACGTGGAGCACCCCATGACAAAAACCCGGCGGGTGGTGCTGATAACGCTCAGGGAGTAGTGGACCGGGCCCACGCGCGCAGGGAGGCCGAGTTAGCAACACAGCATCAGGCTCGGCAGCTCATGCCGGTTCGTCCAACCACCTTGACTGAACCTGGTGTTACTTCTAGTTCTTTGGGGGTGCCTTGCCTTATCCCTGCTTTACGCAATGTGCGTCTGCCCAAGGATTTCAAAGGCCCGCGCAAGTACCAAATTACACGGCGGATCAACCTCCAGAGACATGGGTGGAGAGCTATGAGATGGCCATGGAGATGCTTGATGTGGATGACGCGGCGTGTGCGAAATACTTCACCATGATGCTTGAAGGAACGGCCCGTACTTGGTTAAAAAGCTTGCCGGCTAATTCTATCAGTTCATGGGCCCAATTATGAGCCCGGTTTATCAGCAATTTCAAAGATACCTGTAAACAGCCTATGTCGATAGTGGACTTAGCTGCATGCGTCCAGGAGGAAGGAGAATCAACGACTCATTGGGTGCGCCGGGTTCCACAAGTGTTGCACTCCTCAGACCACATCAACACTGACACCGCAGTATTAACCCTAGAAGGCAACTACCGGTTTGGGCCCCTGAAGCTGAAGTTGGGACGAATGAAGCGTCATTGCACCGACATGGGGACCCTCATGGCCGCTTTGGTGAAATATGCTGATTCTGATAGTACCAAGGATCCCAAATCTAATGATGACAAGACAGGGAAAGGGAAGAAGAACAACAGCTCCAATGGTCAGCAGCATCACTGGGCAGGCAATGGTGGAGGAGGCAAGCGTAAAGCAAATGGTAACATGTACTTTGTGGCTAATACCAACGCACAGGACAATGGCCAGCGACGCAAGGGTAGGCCGAAAAATCGTAATGGAGCACCCAACCCTAACCCAAACCGCCTAAACTATCTGCTAAGCCAGCCCTGTCCAAGACATGGGACGAAGGAGGCGCCAGCAAACCACCTTTGGAAGGATTGCTTTATTATGCAGGAGTTCAAGAATTCTAATAATTTCCGGTATGATCACGAATCTGGCGGTGGCTCAGGATCCGGGCCGGGTTACGGTGGGGGGAGTTCCGGTTCAGGATTCAATGGTAATCCGGGCGGACATAATGGTCAAAATAGTCAGAACAACCAGGGTGGTTACAACCAACAGCAGCAACAGTCAGGTTACTAGAGCAACCCAAAGCAGTTGAGTAATGGGCAGTACCATGTCTTCACCACTAGCTTGGACAAGTGAGACCGGAAGGTTCAGAGGCGGGCGGTCAACTCTGTTGAACCGGCCATACCCCGTTATCTACGTTAGTCTGAACAGCCAATCATATGGAGAAGAGAAGATCACCCTCCCCAGGTCGATTATCCGGGTCAGTTGGCTCTGGTGGTGGCGCCTCAGGTGGGAGGTTACAAGTTCACCAAGGTGCTCATGGATGGAGGGAGCAGCATTAACATCCTGTACTATGAGACCTTCCGTCGTATGGGACTAACAGATAAGAATCTCAAACCGTCTAATACAGTATTCCACGGTGTAGTGCCTGGCAGATCAGCATATCCCGTTGGTAAGATAGCTCTGGAAGTGGCCTTTGGGGATGATCATGATTCCAGGTCGGAGGCATTGACGTTTGAAGTGGTGAAAATCCAAAGTCCATATCATGCCCTGTTTGGGCAACCGGCCTACGCCAAGTTTATGGCTCGGCCCTGTTATGTGTATTTGCAGCTCAAGATGCCGGGTCACAAGGGGACAATAACGGTTCATGGAAGCTGCAAAATCGCTTTGGAATGCGAGGAAGGAGATGCGGCTTATGTAGAGTCAGTTTGTGCCACCGAGGAGTTGAAGTACTATAAAGACAATGTTGATCCGGCGGACATGACTCTGTTGAAGAAGCCAACTACGGAGCATGATCCGGCCCTGAAGTTCAAATCGGCAGTAGAAACTAAGCTTGTTGACTTCGTACCTGGCGATTCGTCCAAGCAGTTCAGCACCAGTGCCAACTTGGATCCGAAATAGGAAAGCGCGCTCATCGAGTTCATCCGTGAGAATCAGGACATTTTTGCATGGAAGCCCTCTGACATGCCAGGTGTACCGAGGCAACTCGCTGAGCACACACTTAATTTGGATCCTAAATATAAACCGGTGAAACAGTTCCTCCGCCGGTTTAACGAAGAAAGACGCAAGGCGATTGGAGAAGAGGTAGTCAGGCTCTTAGCAGCTGGCTTTATTGTTGAAGTTTTTCACCCTGAGTGGCTTGTCAATCCGGTGCTAGTCCTCAGGAAAAACGGCACCTGGGGCATGTGTGTGGATTACATAGATCTTAATAAGGCTTGTCCAGCAGATCCTTTTGCCCTCCCCCGTATTGATCAAATTATTGATGCTGCGGCGGGTTGTGAGTGTTTAAGTTTTTTGGATGCGTATTCTGGCTATCATCAGATCAAAATGGCAGTTAAGGACCAGGAGAAGACAGCATTTATAACTCCCTTTAGAGCTTTCTGCTATGTGTCTATGCCCTTCGGGCTCAAGAGTGCCCAGGCAACTTACCAACGGTGTGTACAAAATTGTCTTCACAAGCAGATTGGCCGTAATGTACATGCTTACGTGGATGATATCATGGTTAAATCCAGGGAGAAGGAGACTCTGATTGATGATTTGAAGGAAACCTTTGATAACCTGAGAACATACAAGATGATGCTTAATCCGGACAAGTGTGTCTTTGGTGTACCGGCGGGCAAGCTATTGGGTTTTCTGGTGTCCAACAGGGGAATTGAGGCT
This sequence comes from Triticum aestivum, assembly GCF_018294505.1. Taxonomy (NCBI): domain Eukaryota; kingdom Viridiplantae; phylum Streptophyta; class Magnoliopsida; order Poales; family Poaceae; genus Triticum; species Triticum aestivum. The sequence continues at coordinate 27,296,938 of NC_057794.1, forward strand.
AATCCGGAGAAGATCACGGCTATCACCTCCCTGGCTAAACCGAAGTGTGTCAATGATGTTCAACGCCTGGCAGGCCGGATTGCCGCGTTAAGCCGGTTTATCAGTCATCTTGGTGAGAAGGCAATCCCTTTGTATCAGATGTTGTAAAAAACGGATCAGTTTGTTTGGAGCTCCGCCGCTAATGAAGCATTTGAGGACTTAAAGCGGCAGTTGGCCAATCCACCTGTGCTCGCCGCTCCCATTGACAAGGAGCCGTTACTGCTATATGTTGCTGCTAATGCTTGGGCGTCAGCATGGCTATTGTGGTGGAGCGAGAGGAGGCATGCAAGGAGCATCCGGTTCAACAACCGGTCTATTATATCAGCGAGGTGCTAATCGAGTCCAAGCAAAGATATCCGCATTGGCAGAAGCTGGTGTGTGGAGTTTTCATGGCAAGCCGGAAGCTTAAACAATACTTCCAAGGGCACCCAATTACGATGGTCAGTTCTGCTCCTTTGGGAGATATCATCCAGAACCAGGAAGCAACTGGCCGGGTTGCAAAGTGGGCTATAGAGCTGGGGCCGTACGGTTTGAAGTATGTGCCTCGGACAGCGGTTAAGTCTCAAGCACTTGTTGATTTCATCAATGATTGGACGGAAATGCAAGCACCTGAAGAAAAGCCGGATCACACATATTGGACCATCCATTTTGACGGATCCAGGCAGTTGGAAGGCTCGGCGGCTGGAGTTGTATTAACTTTCCCACGAGGTGATAAGTTTTGTTATGTTCTCCGCTTAATGTTCCCTTGTACTAACAATGCAACTGAGTATGAAGCCTTGCTCCATGCTCTCCGGATGGCTAAGGAGATGAATCTAAATCGAGTTAAGTGCTTCGGTGACTCGGACCTTGTGGCTCAGCAAGTGTCTGGCACTTGGGACTCCAAGGACCCACTCATGGCAGCATATTGTCGTGAGGTGGATACTATTGCAGGTTATTTCAAAGGCTATCAGGTGGACCACGTGGACCGGCGGAAAAATGAAGCAGCGGACGCTTTAAGCCGGCTGGGCTCTCAGTGCAAACCGGTCCCGCCCAATGTTTTTCTGGATGTGCTGCACAACCCGTCGGTCAAGATCCCTGGTGAAGAGGATTTGGCTATTCCTGATCCGGAGGCTCAATTGGTGTTGGCTCCTCATGTTATTCCGGATTGGACGCTTCCTTACCTGGCGTACATGAGCCGGGGCGAGTTGCCAGAGGATGAGATTCTGGCCCGGCAGATAATCCGGCGATCCAAGTCCATGGCTATCATCAACGACGAGTTGCATCATTGCAGTGTATCAGGAGCTTTTCAACGCTGCGTGTCTCCTGAAGAAGGCCGTGAAATTTTGCGTGAGATCCACGAAGGAGATTGTGGTCACCACGCCGGTTCAAAGTCTCTGGTGGCTAAAGCATTTCGCCATGGCTTCTATTGGTTAACTGCTCATGCTGATGCGGAGGATCTGGTTAGACGATGTGATGGTTGCCAAAGGTTTTCAAGACGTGCTCATGTACCGGCTCAAGAATTGAGAACGATTCCAATTACTTGGCCGTTTGCGACTTGGGGGCTGGATATGGTTGGGCCTTTCAAAAGGTCCAAAGATAAGAAAACCCACCTCCTGGTGGCGGTTGACAAGTTTACAAAGTGGGTGGAGGCAGAACCTGTTAGCAAGTGTGATGCGTCCATGGCGGTTCAGTTCATCAAAAAGGTGATTTTCTGGTTTGGCTTTCCACACAGTATTATCATAGATAATGGTACCAATTTGTCCAAAGGTGCTATGAAGGAGTTCTGCGAACGGGAGCACATCCGGCTCGACGTTTCGTCAGTGGCACATCCACAGTCCAATGGTCAAGCAGAAAGAGCTAATCAAGAGATCTTGAGAGGCATCAAGCCCCGGCTCATGGTTCCTTTGCAGAGAACGCCGGGTTGTTGGGTAGAAGAATTACCATCTGTGTTATGGAGCTTCAATACAACACCCAACAGATCAACAGGATACACACCATTCTTCATGGTTTATGGAGCGGAGGCGGTTCTCCCCAGTGATATCCGTCATGATTCACCTCGTGTGACGGCTTACATTGAAGCGGACAACGAGACAGCACGGCAAGATGCTTTGGACCGGTTGGATGAAGAGCGTGACATCGCAGCCGCCCGATCGGCGATTTACCAGCAGGATCTTCATCGTTATCACAGTCGCCGAGTCAGAACCAGAACCTTTCAGGAAGGAGATTTGGTGCTTCGGCTCATCCAAGATCGGACTGATATGCATAAGCTATCCCCACCTTAGGAGGGGCCTTTCGTGGTCAGCAAGAATCTGCACAACGGGTCGTACTATCTGATCGATATTCGAGAGCATAAAGACTCACGCACATCAGAGGAGGAGACCAACAGGCCATGGAACATAGCTCATCTTCGGCCTTACTATACCTGAGCCATTGGCTGTACTTGCGTACATATTATGACAATGTATATAGTATGATTAAATATAATAAACCGGAACCTCAGCTAAAGCGGGGTATCTGTTCTTTTACATCATGTGAGGTTACACGGAGTTGCTCTAAAGCGGCCTCCGGTTTACCCCTTGAGTTTGCTTTTTAAAAGCATCATATCACTTGGGGGTTTGGTCGTGTCCGAACCAATACCATGCCTCTTGATAGGCGAGAGCCACCAGATCACTTGGGGACTTGGTCATATCTGAACCAGTCATGCCTCTTGATCGGCCTAAGGCCACAAAATCACTTGGGGGCTTGGTCGAACCCGAACCATGACCATGCCACTTGATCGGCATAAATGCCACGGTTTCATTTGGGGACCTGGCTGACTAGAACCATAGTTACACCTAACGGGAGCTTGGTCGTGTTCGGCCATGGTAACGCCATCTGATCAGCTCAAATAAACCTTTTTTGCAACGGTTTTGTCATTGCACTTGATTTACACTTTTCTTTGAAGGGGGGTTTTTGTTTTTTATTGCATTTTTTAAACTGACAAAGTTTTTTAACCAATCAATTGACGGAACACAGTTCACGTCAATCCGGAGACTATTTGCCGGTTTGATCCTTGTTGTTAACATCCTCTTATGGAGTAACACGGTGTTTATTATAACACAGCATGGTTTACCTGGTAAACCAGCGTCATATATGTACAGGAGCTGTTATCTCCTCCAACAGTGTGGGTTTGCAAAACTCCGCTTCAAGATTAGCCAAGCCAACTTCATGTTCAACGAGAGCAGGTATTATGTATCACAAAAATTTGGTCATATACTTAAGAATTTTTTTGGATGTTTTGACTTCATATATGCAGACATCATATTCCACCGGACGGTACAACCGCGGTGGCACTTGAAGAGTTTTTTATTGCAGAAGGTGCTTTGGAAAGTTCATCACCACAGGAAGAACAAATTATGCATGAAGGCATATCAACATCAAAAGTATCAGCTAGCCTATTACAAGGCAACACGGTGCCCATAATAATACCATTGTTTTTCGCCAAGGAGAGGCAGTTTCAAAACCGGATTCCGGTTCAAGCTTGGTCACCAGCTTGGCCTGATGGTTGTGGGTCACCTTGCGCCGCTTCAGCCTCCATTTCTCTACCCAGTGGCTGGAAATCAACAGTTGTCCAGTCGATTCCCATTAATGCTTGAAAAACAGCTTCATCGTGGATCAGCAATGACAGGTCAATATCAGGAGCGTAAGTGTGCTTACGGATTGGAGGGATAAGATTTTCTGACTCATTAATTGGGGCAGCTATTCGCTTGTTCTGATTATCATATTGAGCTTGATAACGAGACAAGTCTGCTTCTTCAGCCAGTTGACAAGCTAGCGGACGCACCTCCCGGTTTATGGCTCGCTGATCCGCTTCACTAAATTCTGACCCATCTTCTTTCAAGCTGGGATAGCCCTGAGCCGCTTCAATAGGATCAAAATCCAGCACCCAGGCTTTTGCCTGCATTAAGGCATTGATCGCACCGGTTCGAGCAGCAGATTTCTTCAGCTCTTCAACCCGGGCGGGAAGCACCAATAGTTTCATCAGGGTATCTTGAATCAAAGTGGGTGCCGGTTTGTTGTGAGATGCGGTACAGATGATCCGCTGTGCGCCAGTATACATCTGTTCGACCAACGTGTAGACAGCTTTCAATTTTTTCCGCACATCTGAACCCAAGTGACCAGTGCGTGCCCTGAAATATCATAAGGGTTAAACCGGCAGCTCTGTAAGAAGGCCAAGTCAATTCAGAAGTCAAACTGGCTTACCAAAGATAGCAGTGGTCATAGTATGCACATGCCGCTTTATACTGGTCAATTCATCCGCCACCAGTTTTAGTGCAGCCTCGGCATCCTCCGCTCGTTTGATTAAAGTGGATTTTGCAGTGGCCCAATCCGCCTGTTTCTTCTTGAAGCTCTCCTTAAGCTGCTCCATGGCGCTTAAAGCGCTGGTTAATTCCTCTTTTGCTTTGGAGGTTTCAGCTTGTTGGGTTTTCAGGTTTTCTTGGAGGTCGGCGATTTGGTTTTCTTTGGTCTTCAGCTCAGCCTGCATGCAGACAATTATATGCTTCAACAAAACGGTACAAGGATTGAAGTACCAGCCACATAACAAGTTATGCGCTTGGCACTTGGGGGCTAATGCTTATTCGATCTTCATCTTTCAATTGCTTACAAAGTCCCAAGATCAATACAAGTATTCAACTTGGCACTTGGGGGCTAATGGCTATTTGCTTGTATATATTCTGATGCGGCAATTTCAATTACTTAAAGTACCGGTTTAACTACGCTAAGTTGAACCGGCCCTTGGGTCCTACATCAGCGAATTTTAAAGCATCAAGATTTATATTAGTAAGTCCCGGTTTGAAAGAATATTACAAACCGGCCCTTAGGGGCTAGGAGAGTCAGCAAGAATGGAAGCATACAAGCAGGAAGGAGCATATGGAAGTTCCCTCATATTTATCTTTCATCATATTAACCAGACCGGCTTCATAGTCGCGACTGGTATACAACCGGTTCAGATAGCCGGAATGGATATCTTGGGCGTTCAGAGCAGCATAAGTCGTCAGATCAGCGTTCCACTTGCCTTTGCCAAAGGCAGCAAATTCTTCCTTGGCAGAATGTTTGGACAAAGCGACAGGATTGCTTGGCTCAGTATGGCTAGTGCCAGTAATGACAACCTCATCATCCTGGGTACCGCCGGTTTGCACTGGAGCAGTTGGCTTGTCAGTAGGTTTTGCTCGACCGGTGGAGCTTTCAATCCGGATGGAGTCTGTGGGCTGATTGACAGGACCTGAGGCATCAGCAGGTCTCTCTTCAGCAATAAGATCGTCGTCTTCCTGCGGTGGATCGTTGGGTATATCCTTAGGAATAGCCGCTTCAAGATCGGGCATCTTGCCTGGCTCAAGAACGGCATCTTCTTTGGCCGCTTTATCCAGGCGGTCCTTCTTGCTTGGCCTAGGTTTGGCCCTGAGAAGAATAACAAAATCAAATATAGCATATGTTCTAAGGCGATGTACTGCAAATATCACAATAAGTGTAGCTTACCCAAGCAGCGTTTTGAACGGTGGCAGCTGAGTAGCCGATGACTCGCCAGAAGATGAGTGGGAAGTAACCTGGTAATCGGAGTCAGGCGGATTAAGAGGTTGACGAAAGCAGCCCGCTTTAGGACAAGCACTGACAAGCAAATTAGAGACCTCTGAATGGCGTTTCCGAACCGGACTGTTCGGTAAGCCGGCGGAGGTAACTACCTGGCCGCTATGCCGGGTTGTGCAACGAGCTTCGTGTTGTTGGGTCTTCATAAGAAATGTAGGATCCAGATAAGCAAGAGGATGAGAAATTTTAACTTTCCGGTTTGCCTGACGGATTTTTTGTGAAGGCAAAGTTTCTGAATCGGAAGAGAGAATAATTACCTCTGCAACATCCGCGTGGCTGGCTTCGGCATCATCCTGACAGATATCATCATCAATAAGACGCATGACAAATAAACCAAGTGAGTCAAGCTCTACCTCAAAGTCCGGATTATCCACATCATCATCAGGGGCCGGATTAGAAGATGTTGTGGTTCTTTTCCTGTGGGCAGTCTTCTTCACAGCTTTAGTATTTTGCCGAGTTACTCTTTCTGGTTTGCCTAGTTTTTCTGGTTTCTCCTGCGACAGTTTTTTGCTCGAAAACAGATCATTGCCCTGATTACACAAAAACTGATATTAAACAATGACCAGACATATCAATAACAGATTCAGCAAAGAGAAAAATCAAAGTCTTACAACTGGCGGTTTGTTGGTGGCACAGAAGGGAAGCAGGCCGGTTCTAGCGCAGACGTGTTCCGATTCATTCAGCATCTTATTCACAGGCTCTGTGATTTCTTCATCGGAGAGCTGGATTTTTTAATGTCGCAGTGGGTCATCAACACTGTCAGTATACTCGCACATCAAACCGGAGCGCTGACTAAGGGGCAGTATGCTCCATGATATCCAACAGCGAGCGAGATCAACCCCTGTTAAACAGTTGGCCATAAAGGCTCTGAGCTTTGACAGTTGGGGAGCATATTTGCTTCTCTCCTGGGCAGTCAATCTTTGGGGAAAAGGGTGTGTATTGCTGAGCCGCTCCGGACGAAAGCCAGGAAAGGGATTCTCACCAGCAGGGGAGGTGTCTTTGCAGTAGAACCATGTCTGATTCCACTCTTTGGGGTGGCTGTGCAGCTTGGCGTGAGGGTATGTGACCTCTTTCCTTTTCTAAATCGCCACGCCACCCAACTCCGTGTTAGAGCCATCAGTAAACTCAGTACGGCGGTTTAAATGGAAAAGGTCTCTGAACAATTCCACTGTGGGCTCCTCTTGACAGAACACCTCACAGAGCACTTGGAAGTGACACATATTTGTAACAAAGTTGGGGCCAGTGTCTTGTGGATGGAGTTGGAAATCGGCTAAAACATCCCGGTAAAATTTAGAACCGGGCGGCTTAAAGCCCCGGGCTAAGTGATCTACGAAAACAAGAACCTCTCCTTCTCGAGGTGTGGGAGGGCATTCTTTGCCAAGAGCCCTCCAATGGATAGTATCTTTGCTGCCTAAAGCGCCAATCAGGACTAAATCATCCAGTTGAGCCTCTGTGACGCGAGAAGGAACCCAATTGCACTCATATACTTGCTTGGCCATGATGGAATCTACAAGGTAGAAGATCCCGATTCAAAAATGTATTTGATCAAGGTACGTTGGTATGTACACTGTTAAACCAGAGACGAAACTATCTGAACTGGAGTTTCATGAAGCAACCAACATCTGGCGGTTCAACAAGGGGACTAATGGCATATACCGGTTTGGAAATTTTTTCTATAAGGTTAAACCGCCTGATCTAAGCATTGAAAAACTGAGATTACGGATGGACAAGTACGCAGAAACAGGTTTCACAAGATTTCTTTACAGCATTGGATCTGAAGCAAGTTCAGAAAAGAGATAAATACTTAGAGGTTCAAAAGGAGCAGTACCGAACCTATGAGCAAAGCGTTCATATAGATCTATGGTTTTGAGATGCATAAGTGAAAGCGAAGGTCAAACAACTATCATTGCACAGAATAAATATTTGCGGATTCATCTAAAGATCTATCGCATGAGCAAGAAGCAGACGATGAATACTGAAGAACTGTGAAACCCTAAAACAGATATGTGGGGGAAAGGATAGAAGGTTTACTGGAGCTGCGGAAGACGCGGAAGGTTGTCGTGATGCTCTGGTGCGCCCAGGTTGATGCAGCGGCCAAGGTTGAGGCAGAGGTCGACGGTGGCGGCGGAGCTCTGAAGTCGGGCGATGCGAGGAAGACGAAGCAGAAGGGGAAGGGAAAGAGAAAGAAAATGACCCTTCGGTCCTATTTATAAGGCAAAAATACATGTGTCAGGCGCGACAATCAAGGGGCCACGAAACGGAGTTGTCGCCTCGATTTCCGCAGATGTATTAAACAAAGAAGCATAATGGATATCTTCGTTATGACAGGTGACGTCACTCCGGTTTACAGTAATCAGAGAAGATGACATCATGGTGATTTACCAATTTATGAGAAGACGTTGAAGAGGAAGTTTTTGTTAAAGGATTGACATGAACCCGTTCAAATCAATCTGGGGCCTAATGTTGGGGATATTACTGCTGGGCCTAAACCGGCCTATCTGGGCCGGGTCAACTTCATTAGTAGTTCCAGAAGTGATAAAGCCCAAGAAGGCAGATGAGGGCCTAAGGCCCGTAGCCGGTTCAAGACTTGTAGCTATAAACCGGAATTTGTATATAAACTTGTATTGTAAGTTAGGAATAAGGAGAGACCAACCCGGATACGAATATCGACCGGTTTTGGGACTCTGTGAACCGACGGGTGTCACCCGTGTATATAAGGGGACGACACGACGGTGGTTCAAGGACAACAGACAACAACTCGAGACATAGGAGAAGCTTGTTTGCTCCCTAGTCATCGAAACCCCATCAATTCCATCACAACTAGACGTAGGCTTTTACCTTCATCGAAGGGCCCGAACTAGTATAAACTCTCTTGCGTCCTTGTGTCCGCTTTAACCCCTTCAAGCTAACCCGTCGCGATGGCTCCACGACTAAGTCCTTTCTCTAGGACATCTGCCGTGACAAAACCACGACAGTGGGTGAAGTGCAAAAAAGGGATCCTTCTCGGAAGTTGGGACTCCGGCTTTACTTATATGCGGTGCAGGGAGTAAGCCAGGATAATCGGCTATGATGGCCACCAAGGCACCGTCGCAGCTTAACTGATAGAACGTCATGTCGATGAGCTCCACAAATATGTCCGGATCTTCTTCGAGTCCGGGGTCGAGGGCCCGGTCAGGGTCCTCAGGCTGTGGAGACGGGTTATGGACCACTCTCACAGCTTTTCGCAGTTCCTGCTATGAAATAGCAACGTAAATATTTATGATGAAGAATGCGGGAAGGTATGGAGTAAAAGGTAGCAGCTCACCTAGTTTGGGGGGTTGTACATGGAGAATCCATCCCGTGGCTTAATGCAGATGAACTCCTCTTCCTCTCCTTTGTATAAATCGGATAGTATTTTCGCTAGAGCAGCGGCAGAGTCCGAACCTTTAAGGCCGCAGCGGGTGGCATCGTCTTCTCCATTGAAGTGCCACATGGGTTTCCCCCGATACTGAAGTGGCTGCACCCCCCGCATTATACATATTGACATAACCTCGATTATTGTCAGTCCTGATTTGGCCAGCGTTTTTATCCTGCCCATCAGGTAAAGGACCTCTTTGTTATCTTCCCCCTGGGGGCTCCGAGGGCGCCAGCTACGGCGTTTCTTCAAAGGGGCATTATTAAACTCAGGAAGGCCCATCCGAATAGGGTCCGGAAGGGGGACGTCCTCCATATAAAACCACTCCGAAGGCCAGTCTTCGGATGTCTTCTTCGGAGTACCGGACAGGTATCCGGTCCCGGCGATGCGCCATATTTCGGCTCCGCCCACTTGATATATTGACCCCTCCTGTGTACGGGGTATGAGGCAGATAGCCTCTTCCATAGCTCGAAATGAGCTTCAGAGCCCAGAAACAGCTTGCAAAAGGCGACGTAGCCGGCGATGTGTAATATGGAGGCAGGAGTAAAGTTATGTAGCTGGAGGCCGTAGAACTCCAGGAGCCCGCGGAGGAACGGATGGATTGGAAATCCGAGTCCCCTCAATAAGTAAATGACAAGGCATACCCACTCCCCCATGGATGGGTTGGGAAAGCTCTCCGCTTGCTCCCCGCCATTATAAGTGGCTAGTCCGGCTCGGAAGGGGACCATATACGCAGGAGGGAGAAACCCCTGGGTCTGTAACTCTACTAATTGGCTGTGGGGGACGGAACACTTCTCCCAATTGCCTGGCTTAGTGCTACAGGAGCGAGAGGAGGAGCTGCAATGGCCGGCCATGATGGGATGGACTTTTCCGGGTGCGCTCCGTGTTGGAAATATGCCCTAGAGGCAATAATAAATTAGTTATTATTATATTTCCTTGTTCATGATAATCATTTATTATCCATGCTAGAATTGTATTGATAGGAAACTCAGATACATGTGTGGATACATAGACAACACCATGTCCCTAGTAAGCCTCTAGTTGACTAGCTCGTTGATCAATAGATGGTTACGGTTTCCTGACCATGGACATTGGATGTCGTTGATAACGGGATCACATCATTAGGAGAATGATGTGATGGACAAGACCCAATCCTAAGCATAGCACAAGATCGTGTAGTTCGTATGCTAAAGCTTTTCTAATGTCAACTATCATTTCCTTAGACCATGAGATTGTGCAACTCCCGGATACCGTAGGAATACTTTGGGTGTGCCAAACGTCACAACGTAACTGGGTGGCTATAAAGGTACACTACAGGTATCTCCGAAAGTGTCTGTTGGGTTGGCACGAATCGAGACTGGGATTTGTCACTCCGTGTGACGGAGAGGTATCTCTGGGCCCACTCGGTAGGACATCATCATAATGTGCACAATGTGATCAAGGAGTTGATCATGGGATGATGTGTTACGGAACGAGTAAAGAGACTTGCCGGTAACGAGATTGAACAAGGTATCGGGATACCGACGATCGAATCTCGGGCAAGTACAATACCGCTAGACAAAGGGAATTGCATACGGGATTGATCGAATCCTCGACATCGTGGTTCATCCGATGAGATCATCGTGGAGCATGTGGGAGCCAGCATGGGTATCCAGATCCCGCTGTTGGTTATTGACCGGAGAGTCATCTCGGTCATGTCTGCATGTCTCCCGAACCCGTAGGGTCTACACACTTAAGGTTCGATGACGCTAGGGTTATAAGGAAAAGATATACGTGGTTACCGAATGTTGTTTGGAGTCTCGGATGAGATCCCGGACATCACGAGGAGTTCCGAAATGCTCCGGAGGTAAAGATTTATATATGGGAAGTCCTGTTTTGGTCACCGGAAAAGTTTCGGGTTTTATCGGTAACGTACCGGGACCACAGAGAGGGTCCCGGGGGTCCACCAAGTGGGGCCACAAGCCCCGGAGGGCTGCATGGGCCAAGTGTGGGAGGGGACCAGCCCCAGGTGGGCTGGTGCGCCCCCCCACAAGGGCCCAAGGCTCCTAAGGGGAGGAGCGGGCAAACCCTAAGGGCAGATGGGCCTTAGGGCCCATACCTGGTGCGCCTCCCTCTCCCCCTCCACCTGGCCGCCACCCAGATGGGATCTGGGGGCTGCCACCACCCCTAGGGAGGGAACCCTAGGTGGGGGCGTAGCCCCTCCCCTTCCCCTATATATACTTGAGGTTTGGCCTGCCCAAGACACACGAGTTCCTCTCCTTCTTGGCGCAGCCCTACCCCTCTCCCTCCCCGTCTCTTGCGGTGCTTGGCGAAGCCCTGCTGGATACCACGCTCCTCCACCACCACCACGCCGTTGTGCTCCTGCTGGATGGAGTCTTCCTCAACCTCTCCCTCTCTCCTTGCTGGATCAAGGCATGGGAGACGTCACCGGGCTGTACGTGTGTTGAACGCGGAGGTGCCGTCCGTTCGGCACTAGGATCTCCGGTGATTTGGATCACGACGAGTATGACTCCTTCAACCCCGTTCTCTTGAATGCTTCCGCTTAGCGATCTACAAGGGTATGTAGATGCACTCTCCTTCCCCTCGTTGCTAGTTTCTCCATAGATAGATCTTGGTGACACGTAGGAAAATTTTGAATTTCTGCTACATACCCCAACACTCCGATGGATATCGCTGTGGGAGGATGGTGTGATTTGGATCTGAGGATCCCTGACTCTTTAAATAGACGATTTACTCACATGGTTAGGGTGGCAAATGTAAAAATGCCCCAATTTCTCGCATTCGCTCGACACGTGGAAGATAGCCTTTATTAAAGCACAGAAGCCAAGGAGTGCAACATTCATGGGAAGCCGAACACTACTCATTACCAGGTACTCATGATTTGGAGAAGAACCCGCCTTGCAATGCCGAAGACAATCTGCGCGCCGGACTCATCGTCATTGAAGCTTGGTTTAGGGGCTACTGAGGGAGTCCTGGATTAGGGGGTCCTCGGACAGCCGGACTATATACTTCGGCCGGACTGTTGGACTATGAAGATACAAGATTGAAGACTTCGTACTGTGCCCGGGTGGGACTCTCCTTTGCGTGGAAGGCAAGCTTGGCAATTCGGATATGTAGATCTCCTCCCTTCACTACAGGAAACAGCTAATTTGCCATCAGGCTTGTATAGACGACAAAGTCAGTATTACAGATGGCAAAGATTTTGCCGTCAGCAGGCTGACGGCAAAGTGAGTCGGCAAAGTCGAAATCGGCAAACAATTCTTTGTCGTCAGCTTTTCTTCGGGCAGACGGCAAAGATTTTGCCGTCATCCAACTATAGATTTGACGTCTCCCATAAATATTACAGCCAGCAAAGAAAGATGTCTTTGCCGTCAGCAAGAATCTATCTTTGTCGTCATCCTCAAAAATTATAGACGGCAAAGAAATTTTTATATTAAAATAACCCGAACCATAGTCCAAGTGCAGAGGACAACAATTAACACCATACCACAGTATACATTAGCACTTTGTTCCAAGAATCTACGAGGAACAGCAAATTTCACAATACAAGACTACACAGAATATATATATATATATATATATATATATATATATATATATCACTTAATGATCCAAGGAAAAAACTGCTCTATCTCATTAGATTACAAAAGAGCAATAGCTAATGTAGCAGCCGAGATCTAGCGCGCGCAACAATCTTGAGTTTGATCTGCACGCCTGCGCCAACCTGCAATCATCCATCTTGAGTTTGATCTGCACGCCCGCGCCAACCTGCAACCATCCCCTGTGCCCTTGCTCGCCGGAGCAGCAGCAACCAGCAGCCGCACCCCTCTCCTTTCCTCTTCCGTTCTCAAAGGACAGAGCACACTAACGACCACGGAGCTGTCACCGCTCCTCGAGGCGGGAGGTGGTGCAGCATCGAGGGATGGGGTCGGGGCCGACGGAGGCACGCGGGGGCGCATCATCGAGGGATGGGGTCGGGGCCGACGGAGGCACGCGGGGGCGACGAGGCCGGGGCCGGTAGAGGCCGGCGGGGTCGATGGGGCCGGCGGCGCCCAGGGCGAAGCAGAGGCCCGTGGGGGCGATGGGGTCGGCGGTGCCCAGGGCGAAGAAGAGGCCGGTGGGGGCGAGCCAGCGAGGCCGGGGCCGGCAGGCGAGGTGGTGGCGTGCACCAGCGTGCTTGGGGGCGACAGTGGCGGGGCTGGTAGCGCTGGGGCTGAAGGGGGAAGTGGGTGCGACCGGCGGCGAGGTGGTGGCCAGTGAGGCCGAGCGAGGTGGTGGCGGGTGCCGGCCTGCTCGATTTGTATCGAGACCAGAGAGAGAAATGAGATGGAGAGAGAGAGATCGTGGTGGGGATCGGGTACCGGTCAAGTGGATAAGGAGAGAGCAGTGGGGGCGTGGGGTGCGTGGGTGCGTGGGGCTGGGGGTCACGTGGGGATGTGTGGCACAGATCCTGCCATGTCATCGATCCATGTGATCGATCCGTGTGCTATGTTTCTTTCTTTGCTGTCTGCATTTTTTGTTATAGACGGCAAAGTATGATCTTTGCCGTCTGCAAAACAAGCACAGACGGCAAAGAGCTCACTTTGCCGTCTGCCAGAAAAACCACAGATGGCAAAGTATCTTTGTCGTCTGCCAAAACAAATACAGACGGCAAAGAATCTTTGCCATCTGTGTATTTTTTGCCAGACGGCAAAATGAGCTCTTTGCTGTCTGTGTTTTTTCTGTAGACGGCAAAGTTTATTTTGCCGTTAGTTTTTATTTGCTGTCTTGTGATGACGTCAAACCCTTTCTTTGCCGTCTTGCCCGACAAAAACTTGACGGCAAAGACGTGCTAGACGGCAAATTAGCTGTTTCCTGTAGTGCTTGTAACCGACTCTATGTAACCCTAGACCCCTCCGGTGTCTATATAAACCGAAGGGTTTATTCCATAGAACAACAATCAGAATCATAGGCTAACTTCTAGGGTTTAGCCTCTACGGTCTCGTGGTAGATCAACTCTTGTAATACTCATATCATCAAGATCAATCAAGCAGGAAGTAGGGTATTACCTCCATCGAGAGGGCCCGAACCTGGTTAAACATTGTGTCCCCCGCCTCCTGTTACCATCAGCCTTAGACGCACAGTTCGGGACCCCCTACCCAAGATCCACCGGTTTTGACACCGACAGCACTCTTTGAAGTTCTTTGTGTTGGTTTGAATAGATGAATATGAGATTGTGTGATGCATGTCGAATAATCAAACCCACGGATAGTTGAGGTGACATTGGAGTATCTAGGTGACATTAGGGTTTTGGTTGATTTGTGTCTGAAGGTGTTATTTTACTACGAACTCTAGGGCTGTTTGTGACACTTATAGGAATAACCCAACGGATTGATCGGAAAGAATAACTTTGAGGTGGTTTCGTACCCTACAATAATCTCTTCATTTGTCTCCGCTATTAGTCACTTTGGAGTGACTCTTTATTGCATGTTGAGGGATTGTTATATGATCTAATTATGGTATCCTTGTTGGGAGAACTTGCACTAGTGAAAGTATGAACCCTAGGCCTTGTTTCGAAGCATTGCAATACCGTTTGTGCTCACTTTTATCATTAGTTACCTTGCTGTTTTCACATTTTCATATTACAAAAACCTATATCTACCATCCATATTGCACTTGTATCACCATCTCTTCGCCGAACTAGTGCACCTATACAATTTACCATTGTATTGGGTGTGTTGGGGACACAAGAGACTCTTTGCTATTTGGTTGCTAGGTTGTTTGAGAGAGACCATCTTCATACTACGCCTCCCACGGATTGATAAACCTTATGTCATCCACTTGAGGGAAATTTGCTACTGTCCTACAAACCTTTGCACTTGGAGGCCCAATAACGTTTACAAGAAGAAGGTTGTGTAGTAGACATCAAGCTTTTTTCTGGCGTTGTTGCCGGGGAGGTTAGCGCTTGAAGGTATATCTTTAGATCTTGCAATTGAATCTTTTAGTTTCTTGTTTTATCACTAGTTTAGTCTATAAAAGAAAACTACAAAAAATGGAATTGAGGTTGCCTCATATGCTTCATCTTTTTAATATCTTTCATGAAAATTATGGAAAGGAAAATTGTGCTCAAGTGTTAGAAGAAGAATGTATTAAAATGTTTGGCACTAAATCTTTGGATGATGAGCATGATTGCAATGTTGTTAGTATGAATTATTTGAATATCCATGATGTTAATGATATGAAAATCCACAAGCTTGGGGATGCTATGTTTGATGAAGATGATATTTTTTGTCCCCCAAGTTTTGTTGAGCAAATTTATTATGATGAAAGCATCCCTCCTATCTATGATGATTATTGTGAAGACACGTATGCTATAAAGAATAATGATATACATGAAATGTGTCATCATGATTTTAACTTTGAATTGGATTATGCCTCACATGATAGTTATTTTGTTGAGTTTGCTCCCATTACTATTCATGAGAAGAAATTTGCTTATGTGGAGAGTAATAAAAATTCTATGCTTGTAGATCATGAAAAGAATGCTTTATGTGATGGTTATATTGTTGAATTCATTCATGATGCTACTGAAAATTATTATGAGGGAGGAATATGTGCTTGTAGGAATTGCAATAATATCAAGTTTCCTCTCTATGTGCTTAAAATCTTGAAGTTATGATTGTTTTTCTTTCCTATACTAGTTGATTCTTGTTCCCATAAAATGTTTGCTCACAAAATACCTATGCATATGAAGTGGGTTAGACTTAAATGTGTTAGTCATATTCTTCATGATGCTCTCTTTATGTTTCAATTCTTATCTTTTATGTGAGCATCATTGAAATCGTCATGCCTAGCTAGAGAGGCATTAAAGAAAAGCGCTTGTTGGGAGACAACCCAACACCTTTACCTACTATTTTTGTGTGTTCACATGATTAAGATACTGTAGTAATCATGTTTCATATCTTTTGTTTCAATAAAGTGCCAAGTAAGGCCTTTGGGATGATCTATGGTGATAGTTGATTTGATCTTGCTGAAAAACAGAAACTTTTGCGCTCAGGAAAACAATTCTCATTTTTAACAGAAGCACGATAAAATACTGATTCTTTTTGCAGAAGATTAATAAACAAATTTCCTAGGACTTCAAATATTTTCAGAAGTTTTGGAGTTACAGAAGTATTAGAGAGTTACAGATTAGTACAGACTATTCTGTTTTTGACAGATTCTGTTTTCTATGTGTTGTTTGCTTATTTTGATGAATCTATGAGTAGTATCGGAGGGTATGAACCATAGAGAAGTTGGAATACAGTAGATATTACACCATTATGAATTTATAATGAGTTCAAAACAGTACCAAATGTGGTGATTAATTTTCTTATACTAACGGAGCTTACGAGTTTTCTTTTAAGTTTTGTGTTGTGAAATTTTCAAGTTTTGGGTAAAGTTTCGATGGACTAAGGAATAAGGAGTGGCAAGAGCCTAAGCTTGGGGATGCCCAAGGCACCCCAAGGTAATATTCAAGTACAACCAAGAGCCTATGTTTGGGGATGCCCCGGATGGCATCCCCTCTTTCGTCTTCGTTCATCGGTAACCTTACTTGGAGCTATATTTTTATTCACCACATGATATGAGTTTTGCTTGGAGCGTCATTTTTGCTTATTAGGATTTGCTTGCTGTTATTTAGAGTAATATTTTGCATCTTTTATTTCAATAAAAAGGCCAAGTGTAGCCTTTACCATACTTATTTTGCAAGTCTATATGTTTCTGTTTGAAAACAGAAAGTTTGCTGTCATGTTTTGAATAATTGTGAATAGTGAGAACATGATAAAATCTTGAAATGTTTACACAATGAGAAAAAAAATTATCTATAGTGTGGTAATTTTTCAGAATTTTTAGAGTTAAAGAAGTATGATTCCTCTTGCATTCTTTACAGACTATCCTGTTTAGACATATTGCTATTATGATTGCATTGTTTGCATATGTTTGCTTGTTTAATGATTATATTTGAGGATAAGAATGTTAAATATGTAGAGGCATTTAGTATGAAATGTCAAATTATAATTTTAGTGATTTTCTACAGTAGAGAATGATAAGGTTTTACATCGATTTGTACTAACTTATCTCACGAGTTATTGTTGAGTTTTGTGTGGATGAAGTTTTTAAGAATTAGGGAAACCGTGATATGAGAGGAATTAAGGAGACACAGGAGCTCAAGCTTGGGGATGCCCAAGGCATCCCTAGTTAATATTTCAAGAAGTCTCAAGCATCTAAGCTTGGGGACTCCCCGGTTGGCATCCCACCTTTCTTCTTCAAAAATGATCGGTCATTTTTGGTTGAGCCTAAGTTTTTGCTTCTTCACATGATATGTGCTATCCTTGGAATGTCATTTTATTTTGTTTTGCTTGCTATATGAATAAAATACTAAAGATCTGAAATTTTTAAATGAGAGAGCGTCTTCACATAGCTACTTAATTATTTGACTACTCATTCATCTTCACTATTATCCTTTTGTAGTAGTTTTTCAGTACTCTCATGCTTCACTTATATCATTTTGAGAGTCTTAAAATAGTATGGCAATTTGCTTGGGTTATGAATTTTGTCTTAATATGATGGGTATTCAAGAGGGATATAATAAAAACTTTCATGAAGATCATTGAATATATGAGAAGTTTGATTCCTCACATTTGTTTTGAGATATAAAGATGGTGATATTAGAGTCATGCTAGTGAGTAATTGTGGTTTAGTAAGAATATTTACGTTAAGGGTTGTGATTCCCGTAGCATGCACGTATGGTCTCTCGTTATGTGATGAAGTTAGAGCACAATTTATCCTTGATTGTCTTCCTTTGTGTGGAGGTCGGGAGCGCGCGATGGTTAAATCCTACCAACCTCTCCCCTAGGAGCATGCGTATTAGTACTTTGCTTCGATGGCAAATAATTTTTTGCAATAAGTTTGTGAGTTCTTTATGACTAATGCTGAGTCCATGGATTATACACACTCTCACCCTTCCACCATTGCTAGCCTCTCTAGTACCGCGCAACTTTCACCGGTGCACTAAACCCACCATATACCCTTCCTCAAAACAGCCACCATACCTACCTATTATGGCATTTTCATAGGCATTCTGAGATATGTTTCCATGCAACTTCCATCGTTCCATTTTCTTATGACACACACCATCATTGTCATATTATTATCATATGCATTAGGCATTCATATAGAGTCATATCTTTGTTCTAGTATCAAGTTGTAATTCTTGAGTTGTAAGCAAATAAAAGCGTGATGATCATCATTATTAGAGCATTGTCCCATGTCAGGAAAGGATGATGGAGATTATGATTCCCTCACAAGTTCGGATGAGACTCCGGACTTAAATAAATAAAAAGAGGCCAAAGAGCCTAATAAAAAAATAAAAAAGGAGTCCAAAGAGCCCAAAAAGAAAAAAAGAAAAAGAAAGAAATGAGAGAAAAAAGAGAGAAGGAAAAATGTTACTATCCTTTTTCCACACTTGTGTTTCAAATAGCACCATGTTCTTCATATAGAGAGTCTCCTATTTTGTCACTTTCATATATTACTAGTGGGAATTTTTCATTATAAAACTTGGCTTGTATATTCCAATGATGGGCTTTCGCAAAATGCCCTAGGTCTTCATGAGCAAGCAAGTTGGATGCACACCCACTTAGTTTTCTTTGGAGCTTTCATACACTTATAGCTCTATCCGTTGCATGGCAATCCCTACTCACTCACATTGATATCAATTGATAGGCATATCCATAGCCTATTAATTTGCCTAGTTGATGTGAAAATTTCTTTCTCCTTTTTGTCTACTACCACCTTCTATTCCACCTATAGTGCTATATCCATGGCTCACGCTCATGTATTGCGTGAAGGTTGAAAAAACTTAAGAACATTAAAAGTATGAAACAATTGCTTGACCAATATCGGGGTAGTACATGATTTATACTTTGTGTGATGGAGATAGAGCATGACAAGATTATATGATTTTGTAGGGATAACTATCTTTAGCCATGATATTTTGAAAAGACATGATTGCTTCATTAGTATGCTTGAAGTATTGTTGTTTTTATGTCGATATTAAACTTTTGTTTTGAATCTTATGGATCTGAATATTCATGCCAAAGAAAGAAAGATTACATTGATAAACATGTTAGGTAGCATTCACACTTCATAAATTATTTCTTTTATCATTTACCTACTTGAGGACGAGCAGGAATTAAGCTTGGGGTTGCTGATACGACTCCAGCGTATCTATAATTTATGAAGTATTCATGTAATGTTTACAACAAATTGATATGGTTTCGGTATGATTTGATTAGAATTAACCCAGACTAACGCTGTTTTCAACAGAACTACCGTGGTGTCGTTTTTTGTGCAGAAATAAAAGTTCTCGGAATGGGTTGAAAATTTACGAAGATTTTTTGTGGACCAAAAAAGACCCCCGAAGTACCAGAGCTGGGCCAGGAAGTGGTCAGGGAGGCCACAAGCTGGCTAGGCGCGCCATACCCCGGCCCCAGGGAGTGCGCTCCGAGCTTGTGGGCCCCTCAGGCACCCCCTTCACGTGAGACCGGCGCAAAAAATACCTATAAATACTAAAAAACCCGAAAAGAACCCTGGATGAGAAGTTCCGCCGCCGCAAGCCTCTGTAGCCTTGAAAAACCAATGGAAACCTGTTCCTGCAGCCTGCCGGAGGGGGAAATCATCATCGGAGGCCATCTTCATCATCTCGGCGGTCTCTATGACGAGGAGGGAGTAGTTCACCCTTGGGGCTAAGGGTATGTACCAGCAGCTATGTGTTTGATCCCTCTCTCTCGTGTTCTTGATTTGGCATGATCTTGATGTATCACGAGCTTTGTTATTATAGTTGGATCAGATGGTGTTTTCCCCTCTCTATATTGTTGTGATGAATGGAGTCTGGCTCTTTGAGATTTCATTATGTTGGATTGAATATTGAATTTGAGAAACACTTGATGTATGTCTTGCACATGGATACCCGTGGTAAAAATGGGGTATTATATTGATTCACTTGATGTATGTTTTGGCACTCGACTCGCGGATTCCCGAGGTGGCATTGGGGTAATCTATACATAGGGGTTGATGCATGTTTTCGTCCTACGTTCTCCAATAGAAACTTTAGAGTGATTCTTTGCTGCATGTTGAGGTATTTTATTTGATCCAATTATGCTATCATTGTTGAGAGATTTTGCACTAGTGAAAGTATAAACCTTAGGCCTTGTTTTCAAGCATTGCAACACCGTTTTTGCTCACTTTTGTTACTAGTTACCTTGCTATTTTTATATTTTCAGATTACAAAAACATATATCTACTATCCATACTACACTTGTATCACCATCTCTTCACCGAACTAGTGCACCTATACAATTTATCATTGTATTGGGTGTGTTGGGGACACAAGATACTCTTTGTTATTCGGTTGCAGGATTGTTTGAGAGGGACCATCTTCATCCTATGCCTCTTCACAGTCTGATAAACCTTAGGTCATCTAATTGAGGGAAATTTTCTACTGTCCTACAAAACTCTACACTTGGAGGCCCAACACGAGTCGACAAGAAGAAGGTTGCATATTAGACATCAATAGCCGTCGCCACTTGTCCCGTGCTAGCATTGCATTTGAATTTTGGTATTTTATTTTCCTGTAACCGTTTTTGGTTTTAGATTTTTTTTTTGCTTTTTCAATTTTTTTCTGATTTTCTCTAGGTTCTGAAGGAATTTTTGAAGGAAGTTGTGCTTTTCTGCGTGCTTCGCGAAAAAGGGAAAAGCACAACCCATACTTCCTGAAAATGAAAAAAGCACATATTTATTTTCCCCGAAAAGCACAGTCGTGCTTCCCTGGAAAAGAAAAAAGTACACCCTATGCTTCGACGAGAAGTACAATTGTGCTATTGGAAAAAGAAAAGGTATAACACGAGAAGCACAACTGTGCTTTCACACAAATAGAAAAACACAATTTGTCTCCCCGAAAAGTGGAAAACACAGCTATGCTTCGAAAAAGAAATGAAAAAAAATACAGTGCTTTCGGGTTCTATTTTTTTGGTTACGATTGTTTTGTTTTCCTTTTTTGTTTTTCATTTTTAACCTTTTTTAACCTTTTTTGTTTTTTTATTTCTATATTTCTGTTTTTTCGTCAAAAAATGTTCGTCAAAATATATTAACTTGGGATCTTGTTTCCAACATCATGAAGCGAAAATAACAATGCATACAGTCCGTGGACGCGCGGTTCATGAAATAAAATGTTTTGGAAAAAATGACAAAAAGGGAAAAATCACAGGTTGCAACAAGTGACACACATTCATTGTTTCACTTCTCAATAATAATAAAACCCATTAATGGTCACGGTATGGGCGAACGCTCAGTGCTACCACGTCAGATTGAAGAGAGTGTGTGGGTTGGGAAGAACCGCAACCTGCTTGTTTTGAGTGAGCCACGTGTTGAGTGTTTTCTGGGAAAATAAGAAGAAAGAAAAAAAGAAAGAGGCAGCAGAAGCTTAATAGGCAAGGAGAAGGGCGCTTGGCAACTTAGATTCCTTTGCCTCCTCCTCAAGCCCACACGCAACCTCTTCTCTCTCCCCTGTGCTCTTCGCCGCCGCCGCTGCCACCGCACTGCCTCACCCCATCTCCTTCCCTTGGCCGGCGCTCCACCCATCCGCTCTCCCCACCGTCCCCTCTCATCTCTCACATCGCCTCCTCCTCCTCCTCTCGCTCCTCGCCTTCCACGCCGTCGCCGCCAGTATCGCCGCTCCTCCTCTTCTTCCTTGCGCCCCCTTCCATCCCCTCCTGTGGCGGACGATCCTCTCAACGATGGATGTGGGAGAGGGAGAATCTGGGAAGGTGGACGGGGCCGGGTTAACATAGGGTCGATTTAGAGGCCTCTCATGGCCGCGCCCACACCACCTATGCTCCTCCCCTCCTGCGGCGCAGCTGCTGCTTCTGGAGCTCTGTTCGGACAGGAATACGTCTGGCCTCCGGCCAATGGAAGGCCCTCATCGGCCTCGCGCCTCCGCCGGCCTCCAATCCCTCGCATCCAGCCCCTGATTCATGCACGCGGCAAAATGGCCGCTGCTGCCGGAGTGCCCTTCGTCAGCGAGGAGGCCCAGGGTGACACCGCCGTCGGCGCTCCCCAATGTAGCCACTCCGACGATGGCTAAGTGATCCATTCCGCTGCCCAGAGGCAGTGGCGGAGCCAGAAACTCAATATAGAAAGGGCCAAACTGTGTTATATGATGTTAGACGGGGCTAAATCATCTAAATATTGCTATTTCCGTTTGACTAATAGAGGATCAAGAGCACATGTAGGTGTATTTCTGAGAGCATAGGGGGGGCAAGGCCGCTGCCAACACCCCCTGCCTCCGCCACTGCCCAGAGGTGTTCTCTTTTGTGCTAGGTTTTTGTTTTCCCATTGATTTTCTGTCCAATTTTATCATAGGATTGTTACTGTCTGTCTCAACTCTCAAGTTCCTTGAAGTCATGTACATGCACATGCCCGCGTCTGATTTGTTCTCGTGGTCACGTTCCTGCAGTAGCTACGTCCATGGTTGTGCAGGTTTAGCCCTCCTTTCTTTAATCCCCTTTTTGTTTACCCTCATTTATCTTGTATTGTTCTTGAGAGAGGCTAGGCCTGCTGTCCTCTTTCCAGGTGAGGCGTTTGTTGCCTTGCTTAATTTTGTTTATTAGATATTGCATGCCTATGCTTCATCCTATTTTTGTAGTGGGATCTATTGTTTACATGTGTGCCGATTTCTATGACTAAGGAGGAGTGATTGACAAAAAACTACCAATTTAGGGGTTTGCGTCCCACAGAACTACCACTTTTCTAAAAGTGGCCGAAAACTATACCAAAAAAACGTAAAAAATGTGACTAAAAACTACCAGGTTGACTGAATGGTGGTTTTGACCGTTTTAACCGCGATTCTGACGTGAGTGGCCCACGTGCCAGGATGGCGGCCCGCCTAACGGCTAACGGTGCGCGCGCGGGGCCGTTAGAGCCGCTCGTCGATCGCACCTGGTCGGGACCAGGTCATAACCTGGCCGACCGGGCCGCTCGTCCCCACCAGCTCTCTCACTCTCCCCCGAGCTCCTAGCCCTAGCCATCGGCAGCCATGGCGGCTGTGGATGCAAACTCCGGTGGCGATTCAGGCATACCTCCTGGCGGCAGCACGGCGCAGCAACCTTCTCAGTCCGAATCTAATCCTTCCGCTGGCGGCGCGCAGCAGAGGTTGGATTGGTCGGTGCCGGCGCGACCACTAATTTAGGCTAGTTTTTTGCATGGTTAGATTTAGTTATGGTCATCTTGGAAATTGTTAGTATTGTGCATACTTTGTTGTGTAAGAAACTGAAAAAAGCAGTTTGACAGAAACTCAATATTGTGCCTACTTAGGTTCAGTAATCATGTATTCAGTTAATAAAGGTATTTCATTTTATAATTTTCAGAATTGATGACCCAAAGTGGTCAATTTGGCTCCATTTCAATGCCAGAGAATCTGTGGTTCAAAATTTATACCAGTCAGACATATCATATTTGACAATGCTTTCTCTTATTGGGAGTGAGGGCTTTGTGGCTGATGATTATATGCACTATGTATTTGATGAGGAGAAAGGATTAGAAGGTTTAGATAAAATATGTTGTGAAGATGATGTGCAGCAGATGTTGGCACACTCTCATAATGAAAAGTTTCTGAACATAAGAGTAGTGGGAGCTCTTGAGGAATGTAATGCAGATGAGAATAGAGATAGTTATTTTGCTGAACATTGCATTAACACTCAACAAAGTTGCACTAAGGTGGTGGATATAAGCATGGACAGAAAGGAAGAGCTGAAGAAAAGCATGGTCCAGAGAGAGGCTGACCTTAACCATTTTGAAGGTGATACTGATGTGTCTGAATTTGTTTCTGATGATGAAGCTGCAAATTCAGGTTCAGATGGGAACAATGTGGATTTTCAGTCAGAGTATTCGGCTGAAGATGAAGCTGCAAAACAAGATACATCAGTGGTACAGAAACTGAAGGTAGTGAGAAAACCTGGTCCAACTAGTAGATCCCACCATGAGATTGAGAAAATGGAGAAAGCAGATTGGTTCCCTGAAGCAGATGAAAAATGTTTCCCTGGTGACTATGGCATCAGTGATGAAGAAGATGAGCCTGAAGGATCCTATAAACTACCAAGTGGTAGGAAGAGAAGGAATAAGAAGTTGAAAGACAGGATATGGTATGATCACAAACTTCAAGGACCAGTAGAACAGTTTTGTAAGGGCTTGTGCTTCACCACTGTGTATGAGTTCAGAGATGCACTTAGGGATTTTCACATTAGGACTTTGAGAAATTTTCAATACCACAGAAATGCCCCAGATAGGATTATTATTTGGTGCTCAGAGAGAGCCACCCAGGGATGTGATTTTTATATATGTGCCTCTAAGTTAGCTCATGAAAAAACATTATGCATCAAGAAGTGTGATATGTTGCACACTTGTGGAGCATGTGCAGAGTTCACAAAGGTTACTACTAAGTGGATGTCAAGGTCAGTGGAGGCAGCATTGAGAAAATACATTAGATCTCATGTGCATGCATTAATTAAGAAGACCAAGAGTAAGTTTTCAGTGGATGTATCGAGAAGTGTGGCATATAGGGCAAGGAGGAAGGTTGTTGATGTAGTTCAAGGTGACCACAAGCAGCAGTACTTGAGGCTCAGGGATTATCTTCAAGCAGTTCTTGACACAAACCCAGGTAGCAGGTGTATAGTAACAACATTTGAAGATCCACAGAACCCAGCACCTACTCCTAGATTCAAGTATATGTTCTATTGTTTAGCAGCTTCAAAGGAAGGTTTCCTTAATGGTTGCAGACCATTTATAGGTCTTGATGGATGCTTCATCAAGTTAACCACTGGACAACAAATTCTTGCAGCCACAGGAAGGGATGGAAACAACAATATTTATCCTATAGCTTTTGGTGTGGTTGACAAGGAAGATGGTGAAAGTTGGAATTAGTTTTTAACTCAATTGAGATGTTGCATTGGCAGTGGCAACAAATTTGGAACATACACTATCATGTCTGACAGGCAAAAGGTTGGGAAGAATTTCATTGAGCAATTTATGTTATTACTTTTTTCAATTGTATTAATAATTTGTGAATGTGCAGGGCTTGCTTAAGGCAATAAATGAGGTATTCCTTGATTCACCTCAAAGGTATTGCCTTAGGCACATATATGCAAATTTTCAATCTGTTGGATTTAGAGGCCAGGAACTAAAGAAGTGTATTGACAAGGCTAGCTACTCCTACACTAAACATGGACATGAACTAGGCATGGCAGAGCTGAAAGCACAGTCTGAGGATGCTTGGAAATGGCTCAAAAAAATTGAGGTCTCTACTTGGGCTAGGTTTGCTATGGATCATACTTGCAAAATAGATTTAGTTGTTAACAATCTAAGTGAAGTCTTCAACAAGATGATACTGGATGTTAGGGCCAAACCAATAAGGACAATGTTTGAAGGGATTAGGACCAAGCAAATGATCAAGAGGCAACAAATTAGGGAGAAGTTACAAATTAGCAGGTGGACAATCACACCAACCTACTCAGAGATTTTAGAAGAGAACAAGTAGTATGCCAAGTATTGTCAGGCTGACAGAGCAGGTCCAACAATTTGGCAAGTTACTAGCAAAGAAAAACAGTATTGTGTGGACATGGAAGGGTATACATGTGACTGCAAGAGATGGAACATGACTGGTGTACCTTGCAGTCATGGCATATCTGTACTGACAAAGCAAAAGCTGCATCCTGAGGACTATGTCAATGACTTTTTCAAGAAGCCACTTTATTTGGAGACGTATAAAGAAATCATATACCCTGTTCCTGGTCCAGATTTCTGGCCTCACACAAACACTCCAGACATTGAACCTCCTGTGTTCAAAGAAAAGGCAGGCAGAAAACAGACTACAAGGAGGAAAGGAGAGTTTGAAGTTCCTGTCCCAAGAGACACCAGTAGGATGGGAACAATTACCTGTGGAAATTGTGGGTTGGAAGGACACAAGTATACAAGTTGCAATAAGACTCTTAGGCCTAAACTGCAAATCAGGAAAAACAAACAGCAGGTAATTATCAAGCATCAGAGCAATGTTTCCTTTTACATAGTCTAATCTAAGTTAAGTTGGACCTTTAATGTAGGAAAACAGGGCAGTCTATGCACCTGCTCCATCTGCTCCAATACAAACTCCAAGAGCACCAGCCCCTAGTGCAAGAGCACCAGCTGTTGCTGCATCAGCACCAGCTCCTACTGCAAAAAGGGGTAGGCCTACAGGTGGAGGGAGAGACAAGGAACTCGGTGCACCAAGATCTGTTGCTGCAACTTCAGAGGTTTTGGCTGGTAACAAAAGGAAGAGGTTTGCAAGCAGCAGATTGAGGGGTTATTTCTATGCCAGTGGTAACTGACACTATAAAAAGGTAGAACTTCTCTCTTTGAACCTGTTTGAATTAGTTTAGAACCTGTTTCTCTTTGTTTTGAACCTGTCTGTACTTTTCGGCATGAGTATGTCTGAATTTGGGTGAACCTGACCGAACCTCACTGTACTTGTATCAAATTTGTGGTGTACCGTGGGCCTGATGGTGGGCTTCCGTGTTGGACCTAACTAACCCACCAAGCCTGCCACACTGTGTACATAAGAGAGGCCACCAGAAACCACTGGATCCCTGCACCTCATTCCCCTTGACCAAAACCTAGCCGCCACTGATGGATCCACAGTTAGGAGAGGTAGTTGATGAACAAGACGAGGTTGCTAGGGCTGAACGGAGGGCTAAAAGGAGGGCCAACCGTCGAGCACAGGCACAGGAGTGACGCCAGAGGATTGCTGCCATGATTATGGCGGAACGCAACCAGAATGACGTGAAGCAGTTCAAGGAGGTGTTCCCAGAAGGAACCAACATCACAGATGAACTAATCATCTGGTGGGCCAGAGACAAGGCTTCTTTCCATCGATTCCAAGAAACAAGGAAGAGATGGACTCAGATCCTGGCTGCAGCAGAAGGAAGACAGGATTGGGATTCGTTCTACGCGGTAGTTTCTGACTAAATTGTGGTGTTTCTAAATCTGCTTGTCTTGTGCTCAATATTGCCCTGAATCTTGTTCTTAGTCTTGCTTTGAATCTTGTCTTCTTCTGAACTTGATGATTGCAGTGAAGGATGCAGTTCAGGAGATGCACCAACCGTGATGAAGACGATGCAATGTGGCTGCCTGAATCTATGTTAAAGAGAGTACTCATGTTAAAGACTATGCTTATTTTCTGAACTATCTATGTTTGGGTTGTTGGAAAATCTATGATAAAGACTATGCTTATTTTCTAAGAAATGTATCCATGGCACAGTATTTTTAAGTCTGAACTTATGCCTGAATCCATCTATCTGCATTTATCTGAATGTTTCTATACTTGGGCTTTGTTGAAATGTGATTTTTTCGTCACTCTAATTTTTGAAATACTCCACTGTTTGACCATCAACTACTCTACTGTTTGAGCACACAAGTTCCAAGTTGCTGGGTTTCAACAAAGACTTTAATTGCAACACAACTACCACTATTTCTCATCACTCAATCTCGAAAACCTCACTTTCACACTCCACCGCACTTCCTCCACTCCAACATTTAAGTAGCCCAACAGCTCACTCTATCTCTCCTCACTCTACCTCTCTCTCGAAAACCTCACTCCACCTACATCCATGGTTGGTTCTTCCTCTACGCCAGACCCATGGCTAAACCCCTTCCCCACCGGCAAGGGCTGGGTTGCCATGCTTTTTGGGTCGGCTCGCGGCGACGAAGACCTCTTCCTCGACTACATGAAGATTGCCATGAGATACAGCAGCGCACAAGGGCTCGTGGATGCATCAGAAGAGGTGAGGAAGAAGGCGACGACGGAGGAGAAGCAGCGCATGGACCAGCGCTATGCAACCCCAGGTAAGGGTATCATGCCCATCGACATGTTGCTGTGGGTAATGAAGGAGGCGGACTCCAGCGATGCTGGGCAGAGGGAACGGTCGGCAGCCCACCGCTATATCCCTCCAGCACAAGATGCAACTCCAACTACTATGGGCAACACCGACGAGGACCTGCAGATCATCACCCCACTAGCACTGCTGGCTCGCCGACGTCCTCCTCCCATCATCGTCATCGATGGAGACGAAGAGGAGGTGCTAGAGCTGCCACCTACCACTCAAGTCAAGCAAGAGGTGCGACGGTCAGGTCGCATAGCAGGGCAGGGGCCTAACAATCTGAAACAGTAAGTTTCAGATTCAGTTATCACCAGATCTATGTGAGATTCAGTTATGTCGGTTTAGTTCTGTCAGTTTATCAGGGTGTTTGCAATCTCAGTGAAATTCAGTTCTGTCAGTTTAAGTGTCTTTGAACAATTTCAGTGTCCATGTCCTATCTATGTAAGACTAAATGCTATCTATGGGAGACTAGATGTCTTCCAAACTTCTCTGAATTTGTCTGAACCTGTGATGAAGCAATTTATGAAGTAAACAGATCTCAGCAAGAACTTATGATACAACACACACAAATAAACTACATCAGACTTAGATAATTTAGTTCTTAACTTAACTTAGCACCAGTTCTCAGCATCAGGATAATATTTGGGCAGTACAGATCAGGGCAAACACCACCCCCACACCAACCAAAATGATCTGAACCCATTACAATTCTTAGGTAGTTCAAAGGTATATCAGGGCATATTTGCATCAGACTGATCATTCCTAGGCCAATTATATATATAGGCCTCATATATACTTACCATCCAGAGAGCTGCCACTTCACTCCTCCATCACAACTTCCTTTATCTTGTCCAGCTTTTCCTTGCACCCATGACCAACCATAAGGAGCTCAGCAATGACATTCTCCAGCTTCTTCTTCTCTTCTTTAAGGAGATCTTTCTCCACCTCTAGCTCCTTCATGGCCTTCCTTGTGTTCTGGATTATATCAGCTTGACTCTGAAGGATGCACCTTTGTTCTTTCTTGAGCTTAAGCTTCTCCATTTGAAGCTCAATCTTTGCCTGCTCCTCAAGTTGCTTCTTCTTCTCCTTCAGTTCATTGATTGCCTGGCTTGTGCAACCCATGTCATGAGATTTGATTCCATCCTGATAATCAAACAACTTGGACACATCATCCACCAGCTGGCTATACTGATTAGCCAGAGAAGCAAGCTCCTTCTGCAGTTTTGCAACCTCTATCCCATGAGCCTCATTATCCTGGGCTCTACCAAGGTTCTGCTCATGATACATATCTCAGAGCTTGCTTAAGCACCTTCACAGAATTACAGGCCAGGGGGCATCTACCCACTCCAGAACACCATAGTTCACACCATCCTGAAAATCAATTTAATTTTACAATGAACAAGCAAATTCAGAATAACAAATCATAAACAATAATGATATAAGCTACACTAGCTAGTTAGTTCTATACTACAAGTAGAGTATTCATACTTGTTTCCAGTGCTCTTTATTACAAGTAAAGTATTCAGACATACCAATGTTTTCAGACTTAAGGAAAATTCAGAATAACAGCAACTAAACACTCTGTTTCCACTACATAGCAGAAATACAAACTAATCAAATCCACACCAACTTGGTCCATTACCTCAGTAGCACATCCTATGAATCTCTTGACAGTGTCAGTGCCTTCAAATGCCACAAACTTGCCCGCCCTCTGCCTGTGCAGGATGCACCTTCTATCAGATTCAGTCACAAGCCCACAGAAACTAGGGTCTATCACAGTGTCAGGAGTTTGCTGCAAAAGCAAAAGCATATCTATATCAAGAACAACTCACATATATCAACTTAAATGGAAAAATCTCAAATATCTTCAAACCCTAACCCTAGAACAGAACAGACAGGAGAGGGAGAGGATACACTGAGATGACTTACAAAGTACTCCATCTGCATGCTGCTGAACTCACTCATGTACTCATCATCGTCGTCCGACATCTCGTTGCTGTTCGGCCACAACGGCATGGTCGTGGCGTCGCCGGAGCGCGAGAAGAAGAAACATAAGCAGAGGAGAGCAGAGAGGAGTTGAGTGAGCTCGGGGGAGAGTGAGAGAGCTGGTGGGGACGAGCGGCCCGGTCGGCCAGGTTATGACCTGGTCCCGACCAGGTGCGACCGACGAGCGGCTCTAATGGCCCCGTGCGCGCGCCGTTAGCCGTTAGGCGGGCCGCCAGCCTGGCACGTGGGCCACTCACATCAGAATCGCGGTTAAAATGGTCAAAACCACCATTCAGTCAACCTGGTAGTTTTTAGTCACGTTTTTACATTTTTTTGGTAGTTTTCGGCCACTTTTAAAAAAGTGGTAGTTCAGTGGGATGCAAACCCCTAAACTGGTAGTGTTTTGTCAATCACTCGACTAAGGAGATTGTCAGTTCTGTCAATGACGCTAAATACTTGCAGTTAGGAAATAACAGTCCCCATATTGGAAGGCTTTTTGTCGAAAAATATTGGAAGGCTTGTTTATTTTGTCTTGGGTCGAAAAATATTGGAAGGCTTATATTTGTTTACAGAGGGAGTAGTAAATAAGAAGGCTAGCTTAGGTTCTAAGAATTGTTGAAACATACTATATACTCCTAACAGAAATATAAAACAAAGACATGGACAATTTATTCCTGCTATGTGATGAGAAGCACTATTCTAATAGAGATAGAAATGCTTGTTTAAATTATATGTCTTCTTTACCATGATTGCCAATATCCACTTCTGCTGCAAGTGCTTCTATAATTGCAACTTCGGGAAGTGTGTGGTTTGAAGATGTGAGATGTGGTTCTTACATAAATATTTGAATGGGCACTTATGAATTAGAAGGGAATAGTTGCCTTGCCTTAGCAAAGTTCGTGTAAGGAAAATGATTGCCTCAGCTAACACAATACTTATAGGAAAGATAGATGCAAATTCAAGAACTTAATAATATAATTATTTTTTCCTTCCAGAACAATGGTCTGTTTGTGCCAGGGACTAACATATTTCATAGGAGACATGATTTATATCTTTTAGGATTAGTACAATTTTCATACAATCATGGTTTTATCTTTTAAAGTTGGTAGATTTTTCATTTATTGTTTTATTCCCCTGAATGTTTACCTAAGAGGATAGCTGCTATTCATTGTATCTTTTGTCAGATGGCTTCTATCACCCTTGCTGATCTATGTTGTGGAAGACAAAATCAAATGCTATGTGTCCGGGTGCCTCGGCTTACGCATTTTTGCAGCAGTTTAGAGAGCGGTCCTATCAAGCTCATACACATGGTCATCATCGACGTGCAGGTACTGTTTAGCACATAACATGGCAACAGACCAATTGTGCATATGTTTTTCCTTTCATGATGCGTCCTTTTGTCCTAGGGTAACTGCAACTAGTAGAAAATAGGGCTTTGGTCCAAGCCGGGTCAGCCCATTAGTCCCGGTTCAGTCCAGAACCGGGACCAATGTGGGCATTGGTCCTGGTTCGTGAGCCCAGGGGGCCGGCCGGGCCACGTGGGCCATTGGTCCCGGTTCATCTGGACCTTTTGGTCCCGGTTGGTGGGATGAACCGGGACCAATGGGCCTCGCTCCTGGCCCACCACCATTGGTCCCGGTTGGTGGATTGAACCGGGACCAAAGGCTCCCCTTTAGTCCCGGCTCATGTCACCAACCGGGACCAATGAGGTGCCTATATATACCCCTCGCTTGCGAGCAGAGCACCCCAGTGCTCTATTTTTCTCTGCCCGAGGGGGAGAGGGCTTGGTGGTGCTCTAGCTCACCTCCTATGCACACAAGGTGTTCGATGGAATGCCCGAGCCACACTACTTAAGCTTTCTCCTCTCCAAGCTCAACCTCCAAGCTCCATTTTCCATAATATTTGTCTAGGTTTAGCGGTCCGTCACGCCCCGTCCCTGTCTTCACCGCCGTCGATCACCCGCGCCGAGCTCATCGCCGGCACCACCGTGGTGAGCCTCTTGTTCTTATCTTCTTTCTGAAAGGGAAAATATTCTTACTTGTATGTTTACATAGATACTTGTATTATTTTCTTACTTTTATTATTGCATCTTATATAGTGCGATGGTTTTGGTATCCGCCCCAGTCGGCCCTCATCCTGTCTATGATTCAGATGTGGTATATATATTATCTTTATAACTATTGGTTCATTTATTGTTTATGAAAATTATGCCGACCAACGTGACATAGATTTTGTTTATGTAGGATGTATGTGAATCGGAAATGCCAACCGACCCTATTGTCGAGAGGTTAAATTTAGTTGAAGAAGAAAACAATTTGTTGAAGGAAAAAATAAAAAAAATTG
Organism: Triticum aestivum; assembly: GCF_018294505.1. NCBI lineage: Eukaryota > Viridiplantae > Streptophyta > Magnoliopsida > Poales > Poaceae > Triticum > Triticum aestivum. The sequence goes on from NC_057794.1 coordinate 27,329,284, forward strand.
AGGAGGAGAAGATGATATTGGAGTTGCATGTTGCGGATGTCGTCGATGATCACAAGATCAAGATGGATGCAATGCGCTTGAAGATTAGAAAGATTAGAAAATATGCCATTCATACCGAGGCTTGGTATCATTATGCCGTTGGATCAATTGTTACCTTGGTTGCGATTATGATCGCATTTGTTTTTGCATTGAAATGTTTTACATAGTTTCAATGTATGGTTTAATTAATTAGATGCTTTGGAGAGCTATATGTTGTTAGATGAGAACTATGTATGCACTTTGGTTTTATTGTGATGATGAACTTCTATTAATTTGGACACTTAATTATATATAATGCACGCAGATGAACCGACAATGGATGTACGGTGACAGACACACCTGCGAGTACATTAAGGGCATGCATGAGTTTCTCGATGCGGCTGAGGCAAACAAGCAGAATGGTTTTATGTGTTGTCCATGCACTGAATGTGGGAATACGAGGTCTTACTCTAACCGGAAAATCCTTCACTCCCACCTGCTTTACAAGGGTTTCATGCCATACTATAATGTTTGGACGAGGCACGGAGAAATAGGGGTTATGATGGAAGATGGTGAAGAAGAAGAGTACGATGACAACTATGTGCCCCCTGAATACGGTGATGCTGCAACAGGGGGAGCCGGTGAAGATCAAGAGGAACCAGACGATGTGCCCAATGATGCTGCAACGAGTGAAGCTGCTGAAGGTCAAGAGGAACCAGACGATGTGCCCGATGATGATGATCTCCGCCGGGTCATTGTCGATGCAAGGACGCAATGCGAAAGTCAAAAGGAGAAGCTGAAGTTCGATCGCATGTTAGAGGATCACAAAAAAGGGTTATACCCCAATTGCGAAGATGGCAACACAAAGCTCGGTACCATACTGGAATTGCTGCAGTGGAAGGCAGAGAATGCTGTGGCTGACAAAGGATTTGAGAAGCTACTGAAAATATTGAAGAAGAAGCTTCCAAAGGATAACGAATTGCCCGACAGTACATAAGCAACAAAGAAGGTCGTATGCCCTCTAGGATTGGAGGTGGAGAAGATACATGCATGCCCTAATGACTGCATCCTCTACCGCGGTGCATACAAGGATCTGACGCATGCCCGGTATGCGGTGCATTGCGGTATAAGATCAGACGAGATGACCCTAGTGATGTTGACGGCGAGCCCCCCAGGAAGAGGGTTCCTGCGAAGGTGATGTGGTATGCTCCTATAATACCACGGTTGAAACGTCTGTTCAGAAATGAAGAGAATGCCAAGTTGATGCGATGGCATAGTGTGAACCGAAAGAAAGATGGGAAGTTGAGAGCACCCGCTGACGGGTCGCAGTGGAGAAAAATCGAGAGAAAGTACTGGGATGAGTTTTCAAAGGACCCAAGGAATGTATGGTTTGCTTTAAGCGCGGATGGCATTAATCCTTTCGGGGAGCAGAGCAGCAATCATAGCACCTGGCCCGTGACTCTATGTATGTATAACCTTCCTCCTTGGATGTGCATGAAGCGGAAGTTCATTATGATGCCAGTTCTCATCCAAGGCCCTAAGCAACCCGGCAACGAAATTGATGTGTACCTAAGGCCATTAGTTGAAGAACTTTTATAGCTGTGGAATGGAAACGGTGTACGTACGTGGGTTGAGCACAGACAGGAGGAATTTAACCTTAAGGCATTGCTGTTCGTGACCATCAATGATTGGCCCGCTCTCAGTAACCTTCCAGGACAGACAAACAAAGGATACCACGCATGCAGGCACTGTTTAGATGACACTGAAAGTATATACCTGGACAAATGCAGGAAGAATGTGTACCTGGGCCATCGTCGATTTCTTCCGACCAACCATCAATGTCGAAAGGAAGGCAAGCATTTCAAAGGCGAGGCATATCACCGGAAGAAGCCCGCAATGCGTACCGGTGATCACATACTTGCTATGGTCAATGATTTACACTACGTAATCTTTGGAAAGGGTCCCGGTGGACTAGCTGTTCCGAATGATGCTGAGGGACAAGCACCCATGTGGAAGAAGAAATCTATATTTTGGGACCTACCCTACTGGAAAGACCTAGAGGCCCGCTCCTCAATCGACGTGATGCACGTGACGAAGAACCTTTGCATGAACCTGCTAGGCTTCTTGGGCCTGTATGGGAAGACAAAAGATACACCTGAGGCACGGGAGGACCTATAACGTTTGCACGAAAAAGACGGCAAGCCTCCGAAGCAGTATAAAGGTCCTGCCAGCTACGCTCTTACGAAAGAAGAGAAAGAAATCTTCTTTGAATGCATGTTCAGTATGAAGGTCACGACTGGCTTCTTGTCGAATATAAAGGGAATAATAAATATGCCAGAGAAAAAGTTTCAGAACCTAAAGTCTCATGACTGCCACGTGATTATGACGCAAGTGCTTCCGGTTGCATTGAGGGGGCTTCTATCGGAAAACGTCTGATTAGCCATTGTGAAGCTATGTGCATTCCTCAATGCAATCTCTCAGAAGGTGATCGATCCAGAAATCGTACCAAGGCTAAGGAGTGATGTGGCGCAATGTCTTGTCAGTTTCGAGCTGGTGTTCCCACCATCCTTCTTCAATATCATGACACACGTCCTAGTTCATCTAGTCGACGAGATTGTATCCTGGGGCCCGTATTTCTACACAATATGTTCCCCTTTGAGAGGTTCATGGGAGTCCTAAAGAAATATGTCCGTAACTGCGCTAGGCCAGAAGGAAGCATCTCCATGGGCCATCAAACAGAGGATGTTATCGGGTTTTGTGTGGACTTCATTCCTGGCCTTAAGAATATAGGTCTCCCTAAATCGCGGTATGAGGGGAGACTGACTGGAAAAGGCACTATTGGAAGAGACTCAATAATATGCAGGGACGGATATTCTTGGTCTCAAGCACACTACACAGTTCTACAGAACTCTACCTTGGTGACCCCGTATGTCGATGAACACAAGAACAGTCTGCGCTCCAAACACCCGGAGCAGTGCGACGACTGGATTACATGTGAACACATCAGGACTTTCAGCAGTTGGTTGGAAACACATCTCAAAGGTGACAACACTGTTTGTGATGAGTTGTACTTGTTGTCCAGGGGACCATCTTTGACTGTATTGACTTACAAAGGATACGAGATAAATGGGAATACATTTTACACGATCGCCCAAGATCAAAAGAGCACCAACCAAAACAGCGGTGTCCGCTTTGATGCAGCAACCGAGAGCGGAAATGACACATATTATGGTTACATAGTGGACATATGGGAACTTGACTATGGACCTGATTTTAAGGTCCCTTTGTTTAAGTGCAAATGGGTCAATCTGTCAGGCGGCGGGGTACAGGTAGACCCACAGTACGGAATGACAACAGTGGATCTGAAAAATCTTGGGTACACTGATGAACCGTTCGTCCTAGCCAATGATGTGGCACAGGTTATCTATGTGAAGGACATGTCTACCAAACCGAGAAAAAGAAAAGATAAGGAAGCGAATACATCATATGATGAGCCAAAGCGCCACATAGTTCTTTCAGGAAAAAGGGACATCCTGGGAGTGGACGGCAAGACAGACATGTCTGAAGATTATGAAAAGTTTCATGAAATTCCTCCCTTCAATGTCAAGGCTAACCCAAGCATCCTGATAAACAATGAAGATTATCCATGGTTACGGCGCAATAAGCAAATGACACAAGTGAAGAAAAAGTGAAGACTTTCTCCCGCAACTATTATGATGATACCATGCCAACTTTGTAACACACGAACATGCTACCATTGTCCGTTTTGTACATGCACATGCTATGTGGGTGAAATTATGATACCATGCCAACTTTCAACTTTTTCAGAGTTCATTTGAAATGCTTTCATGTCTTATGGTTCGGCCCTCGTAATACCATGACCATTAGTCCCTGGCCCATGCCAACTTTCAACTTTCAACTTTCTAAAACTAATGGCACTAACAGAAAGTTTATAATTTTGCTCCTCGCCCCTGGCCCATGACCATTAGTCCCGGTTTGTGCCACAAACCGGGACTAAAGGGTTGGTCCTCGTTGCGGGCAGAGTTTAGTCCCACCTCGCCAACCGAAGGGGGCTCACACCGGTTTATAAGCCCTTCCCTCTCTGCCTTGTTGAGCTCCTCTCAAAGTGAAAATAGATGCCCTAATAGAGAAAAGTTTAACCTAAATTCATAGTGAATTTCTCTGAAATTCATAGAAATTTACTAGGAATTTAGTTTGAATTTTCTCTATAAGCGCATCTATTCTCATTTTTTTAGTAAGTTAATCACAAACTTGTGATTCAAACAATTTTCAAAGAATTCAAATTTTAACTATTCAAATTTGAAAACTAATGGCACTAACAGAAAGTTTATAATTTTTCTAAAACTAATGGCACTAACAAAAAGTTTATAATTTTGCTAACCTAAAAGCAAACAGAATTAAAAATTAAAGCAAAAAAACAAAAGAAAATAAATAATGCAAAAAACAATTCAAAAAAACAGGAAAAAAACTATTTTTATAGTAAAGTTAATCACAAAATAAATAAATAAAGCAACAAAGAAAACAAAAAAGCTAAAAAAGTGTTTTCAAATTTGAAAACTAATGGCACTAACAGAAAGTTTATAATTTTTCTAAAACTAAAAGAAAAAAGAAAAAAATAAAGCAAAAAAACAAAAGAAAATAAATAATGCAGAAAACAAAACAAAAAAACTGGAAAAAATAGCAACAATAAGTATTTTGTTGTAAGTAGAAACAAAATAAAATAAATAAAGCAACAGAAAGTTTATAATTTTGCTCACCTAAAAGCAAAAAGAATTAAAAAATAAAGCAAAAAACAAAAGAAAATAAATAATACAGAAAACAAAACAAAAAACTGGAAAAAAATAAAAATAGCAACAATAAGCATTTTGTTGTAAGTAGAAACAAAATGAAATAAATAAAGCAACAAAGAAAACAAAAAAACAAAAAAAGTGTTTTCAAATTTGAAAACTAATGGCACTAACAGAAAGTTTATAATTTTCCTAAAACTAAAAGCAAAAAGAATTAAAAAATAAAGCAAAAAACAAAAGAAAATAAATAATGCAGAAAACAAAACAAAAAAACTGGAAAAAAAATTAAATATAGCAACAATAAGTATTTTGTTGTAAGTAGAAACAAAAAAAGTGCCACCTACTGGGCACCCACGGCCTGAATACGACTAGAAACCCTACCATGGGCCAGGATTCAGGCCCGCGGGAGCCCCAGTAGGCCCACAGGCACACATTGCACGGCTATGCTCGAAAGCCTGCTTTAGAGAGGAGCTCGAGAGGGAAGGCGCACCGCACCTTATAAACAGGTGCGGCTCCCTCGCAACTAGCGAGGTGGGACTAAACATTTGGGCGCGGGGCAGCACAAGGCCTTTGGTCCCAGTTGGTGGCACCAACCGGGACTAAAGGGGGAATTGGTGGCACCAACCGTGACCAATGCCCCTCTTTAGTCCCGGTTGGTGCCACCAACCGGGACAAAAGGCCACCGGGACCAAAGGCCGCCGCTTCCCGCCCTTTGGGCTGCTGAAAATTGGCCTTTGGTCCCGGTTGGTGGCACCAACCGGGACTAAAGGTGGCATTAGTCCCGGTTGGTTTCACGAACCGGGACCAATGCTCTTGCTATATATACAACACTTAGCAGTTTTCGACCAAATCACCCACTTCTCCCCCAACGCCCCCTGCTCCTCCTTGTCGCGGTCGCCGCCCGATGCCCCTACTCCTCCTCGTCGCCATCGCCACCGACGTCGTCAGGCTGCTCGCCTTTCCGTCGCTACTGCCACCGACGCCGTCAGGCTGATCGCCTTCACCGTCGCCGCCGCCCCCTGTGAGCACAGCCCCCCCGTCCCGCGCCCCTGCGCCCCTGTCCTGCACGGCCGCCGCGCCGCCGCCCCTGCCCTGCGCAGCTGCCGTGCGCCGCCCCTGCCCTGCGCTGGCGCCGCGCGCCGCCACTGCCCTGTCAGGCCGGCGCCGCTCCCCCCCCCCTGATCTGTTTTTTCATGTATATATGGTGTTTTTTTTCAGATTATATGTATATGTGTGAGTATATGATTGTATGTATATATGTTCTCTGTGTATATATATGTTCGTGTATATATGCAAAAGATAGATGCTTGTTTTATATATATATATATATATGCTTGTTTTTTATATATATGTAATGATTTTTTTATTGAATATGATGTTTTTTTCATAGATGATCCCATATATGATGTATACACGAATGTGGATGAAATATAATGTTTTTTGTTCATAGAACATGATGTTTTTTTAATTCATAGATTTTTTTTGTTCATGATCAGGCGAGACGTTGAGGGATAATAGATGTATTTTTTCAGAACTTTCTATCGTGCATAGACGGATTTTAGACCACGGGAGCACCCTCTCCCTATCGTTGCAAAATTTGCTAAGTGATATTAAGAAAGGAAGGAAAAGAAGGATAGGAAATAAGAAAATAAGAAGAGGAAAGAAAGAACAAGAGGAGAGGAAGAAAAGGAGAAATAAATAAGAAGAAGAAAAAAGAAGAAAAAGAAGAGGAGAAGAAGAAAGGAATAGTGGAGAAGAAGAGAAAATAGAATCGGGAACTAGGGTAGAGGGTCGAGGGTTCGAGGGTTCCGTAGGGTCGAGGGATCGAGGGTCGAGGGTTCCAGGGTCGTCTAGGGGTCGAGGGTTCCAGGGTCGTCGAGGGTTCGAGGGGTCTAGGGTCGCCGAGGGGTCGAGGGTCGTCGAACATGAGAGGAAGAAGAGGATAAAAAAAGAAGAGGAATAAGAAAAAAAAAGAGGAGAAGAAAGAATAGAGGAGAAGATCTCCTCTATTCTTTCTTCTCCTCTTTTTTTTCTTCTTCTTCCTCTTTTTTTTATCGGGAACGAGGGTCGTCGAGGGTCGCCGAGCGGTAGAGGAGAAACCCTAAATAGAAAGTATCGTCGGTGTGAGATACATGTACCGTCAGTGTTGGACACTACATCCACGTCCCACAAGTGGCGCGGGCTTCGACGCCCACGTCACTTGTGGGACGTGGATGTAGTGTCCAACACCGACGGCCACATGTATCTCACACCCACGATACTTTCTATTTAGGGTTTCCTCTACCGCTCGGTGACCCTGACCCTTTTTTCTTCTCTTTTTTTTCTTCTTCTTCCTCTTCTTCTCTTTTTTTCTTCTTCTTCCTCTTTATTTTATCGGAAACGAGGGTCGTCGAGGGTCAGGGTCGCCGAGCGGTAGAGGAAACCCTAAATAGAAAGTATCGTTGGTGTGAGATACATGTGGCCGTCGGTGTCGGACACTACATCCACGTCCCACAAGTGGCGCGGGCTTCCACGCCCACGTCACTTGTGGGATGTGGATGTAGTGTCCGACACCGACGGCCACATGTATCTCACACCCACGATACTTGCTATTTAGGGTTATCTCTACCGCTCGGTGACCCTCGACGACCCTCGCTCCCGATAAAAAAAGAGGAAGAAGAAGAAAAAAAGAGGAGAAGAAAGAATAGAGGAGTTCTTACTCCTCTATTCTTTCTTCTCCTCTTTTTTTTCTTCTTCCTCTTCTTTTTTTATCCTTGAAGCGTTGTCGAGGCCACCCCAAACCCTAGAGAAGCATCGCCGAGGCCACCCCAAACCCTAGAGAAGCAGCGTCGAGGCCACTAATTAATATTAGTTCTACGTTTGCCACTAATATATCCATCTGTCATGTTTGAATAATAATTGCCATGTTGTCAATATTTGTAGAAACTATGGACACCGCCCGAGACAAAGTACAAGAAGAGTTGTTGGGGGACATAATCGCACGAGGAAGTGATGCCGTCTGCTCGTTGTGTCTCAACGACACCGATGGTCTGGAAGCAGCTGGCTATGATTATGATGGCTCCGGTGACCTAATGCCGGTGCAAGAAGGAGACCGTGAGGACGGCTCCGGTGACCCAATGCCGGTGCAAGAAGGAGACCGTGATGACATCTCCGGTGACCGAACCGAGTCCGGCCAGTTATATATATTAGTTAAGCTTCTGCTGACTAGCTAATTGATGCATTCATTGTTTTGGTATGTACACATATTAGTTAAGTCTTTGTTCTTTTTTCTAGCCCTCCGGATCGAGCACAACTTCGGTAAAGAGACGAGGCCCGAAGAAAAAGTTGAGCTCGGATGAAAAGTTTGAGATCATAGCAATTGCACCCGACGGCCAACCGATTGAACCCCTCCGGACAAAGAGCGCATTTGTTGCTCAGTGCGGGGTTTTGGTTAGGGACAAGATCCCGATCAGCATCCAGCAATGGTTTAAGCCGGCTACAGAAGACCCTGAGGTGTCTTATGTCAATGATATGCAGAAAAATGATCTTTGGACTAAGCTGAAGTCAAATTTCACCCTACCGCTAGAGGATAATCCAGAGAAGCCAGTTAAAGAGCAATTAATCAGGTCTTTTGCTCTTAAGAGGATGGCAGAACTATTCAGGAGGTGGAAGAAAGAGCTGAATAAGTTTGTCGAAAATAATGAGACACCAGAATTCCAGGGCAGATATGAGAAGATCAGAGATCACTGGCCCGCATTTGTGGCCCACAAAACATCGGAAAAGAGTAAGAAGATATCGGCGACAAATAAGCAAAATGCTGCGAAGAAGAAGCATCACCATCGCACGGGGTCAGGTGGCTACCTCGTAGCCCGGCCTAAGTGGGCCAAGACTGAGAATGATCTGGTTGATAAAGGGATCGAACCAGAGACAATTAACTGGCCAGACCGTTGCCGGACTTGGTTCTTCGGGGCTGGCGGAACCTTGGACCCTGTAACAGGGAAGTGCATTTGGACGAATAATCAAATGGACATACCAGTCAGGAAGCTTCAGCAGTATATCGAAGCACCACAGCAAGGGACGTTTTTTCCAGACAGAGAGAACGACGAGCTCACAATGGCCCTCGGGAATCCTGAGCACCCTGGACGGACATGAGGCACGCCAGGCTCCATTCCGTGGAAGGTTGGGTTTCCGGACGCAGGCGGTTACAAATCCCATGAGAGGAGGAAAAAAGTGCAGCAGACCCAAATGCAGGCGCTGCAAGCAAGGGTACAAGTGATAGAGGAACGAGAAGCAAATCGCAGCAAACGTACTGCCGAAGCTTCCCCCGAAGCTACCCCGCCATCAAAGCGGAGAAGAAGCGTGGCTTCCACAGAGCTGCTTCAGCCGAAGCATGCCTTGACGGCTCCTGCCAGCTATCCCGTGGATGCTACCACGGAGTCTCAAAATTGCCACCTTATGACGCAATGGATGAATTTGAAGGTCAAGGCGGCTGTTGGCTCTGTTTATCCTATTGAACCCGGCACAACTTTTCACTGCCGGCCGATTCCAGAAGGATATGCTAGGGTGATGGTGGATGAAATAACGGAGGGATTTGAGGACCTCCAGCTTGACCACCCTACCGGTGAAGGGGAGACTAGGTTGGGGTCTGCTCTGAAGACTCCATGCCTATGGCGGAAGGAGCTCATCAACCTTCCGAACTGGACGCCTCCGCCTCCTCCTCCTCCTCCAGCAAGTCAGGGCACTCCACCTCCTCCACCGCCTCCTCCTCCGGCGAGTGACGATCAGGGCACTCGACCGGCTCCTTCTCCAGCGCGTGGCGGCACTCCGCCTCCTTCTCCGCCTGCATCGACGCGCCCGAGCAGCCAGCCTCCTCCTTCTCCGCCTCATCAGCAAGGGCGGAAGAGACCTGCCGCCGCTCCGGCTGCTCCGGCGCGTCCTAGTCCTTCTCCTCCGCCTCATAAGCAAGTAAAGAAGACAACCGCTCTGTCTGCTCGGCCGGCGTCTAGCAGTACAGCCAGAGGCGGGAAGACATACAGATTCGATCCTTCTCTGAAGACTCCAGAGAAGTTATCATACGAGAGGACCCTGGAGGAGAACGCCGAGATCGTGCGAACCGAAGTGGATGACTGGTTTCAAGGGTTGAAAGCAAAGAGACATCCACCTCCGGAGGAGAAGGTAGATCCGGTGAAAGCGAAGCGCACTCTGGCTGCCCTGACAAAACCACCCAAGTCTCCGCCGAAAGGAAACTATGAGCGCATTATTGGAAAGGAATTTGCCGAAGTGGAGCGGTCGGGAAGTACTGTCAGTGATCAAAGGCTGAAAGAACGACGAGCTGGGAAACAAATTGCCCATCTCGGCGAACAAGCGAAGCAATCATGCCCCCCGCTCAAGGTGCCTAGCGACAACGTCGCTAATGATCCGAGGATGGTGCCCGGTTATAGCAATCTTGCCGATTACCTGCCCGACGATGTACATTATGAACCCATGGAGGTGCAGATACAAAGATACGAGTACGGGAAGCCTCTCGTCAAAGATGAAAGATCTCTATCAACGATGATGCGAAGATTGCATGATTGGTACATGAAAATCTCCAGAGACTCTGGGGGGAGGAGTACTTTGTATGTGAAAGTTAAAAAAGAGCATGACCTCGTTGGAATTGAACTGTTGCCAGTTCCATTTGAGGAGTTCTTTCAGTTTTTCAATCAATTGGCCCTCGATAAAACAACGGTCACCTGCTACTGTCTGTAAGTAGTACTACTTCTGTTATTAAGTCTCTCTATATAGCTCAGCTCTTTTATTGCATGTATTTATAATCATCCTCACTATATTATGCAGATTGAAGATCGCCGAATTGAAGAAAAGACAAGTCGGTGATATTGGGTTCATTAACACATATCTCATAGATGCAACTCAGGTTAAATTTCATGTCGCAGATACCGAGGCCAACTTGCTACGATCGTTGGTAATAAATGAAAACAAAGATATAATACTCTTTCCTTACAACTTCAAGTGAGTGTTACTGTCTTGTGCGTATTCGGTTTCCCTTATATATATATATATATATTAGTCAAGGTTATAGTAATGTAATTGATGAGTTATGCATGTGTGTGCAGTTACCACTATATTCTCCTAGAGATTAAGCTTGAGCAGGGACTAGTAACTGTCTTAGACTCAAAACGAAAAGATCCCCAGGACTATGCGGACATGACTCAAATGCTCGAGAAGTAAGTTAAATCGATCATTATCCACCATATCAGCAACTTTGTTCATTTCCTGATATATCAAGTAATTGTTTTCTTTGTCTGGCAGGGTTTGGAAAGAATTCTCCAAAAAAGCTCCAAGACTCCCGAAGAAGCTGCAATTTAGACACCCGAAAGTAAGTACTATAGTAGCATGTTCCGCGCATCTCCTATTGATTTGGCATTCTTGCTTATCAGTTTGATTGACCTCTATTTCTTGTAAAGTGGTTGTGGCAGGAAAAAGGGAATGATTTCTATGGATACTACGTTTGCGAGTCCATCCGCCACACGACCTGTGAGCGGGGCTACACTGACGAACAATATGAAGTACGTAAATAACAACATTCACAATTTTATTTTATTACCATCATTTGTGTTGAGTTTCATTCATTCATATATATATGTATTGACCCCCTTCTTCAAATTAGATGTTTCGGAAGCGGGATGAACTCCTACCACCAGCTCGCATGCGAGCAATTCAAGAGGAATTGGCGGCATTCTTTCTTGACCACGTGATCGCTGAAGACGGAGAATACTATGTGGACCATGAGTCTGTATGATTATATTTGTAAGAGATAATTATTGTATATATGTAGCCGGTAGTGTCGGATAGATATACGAGAACTTGTTGTTCGACCAATCTCTCGGAGAAGGAGAGGTGGTCGATATCACTTCTCTCTGTATGCATATATGTTCATGACGATCTTCTGTTTCCTTCGTTTGCTTACTAGCTAGCTAGCGTGTCTAGTCCTCTCTATACGTATAGTACGTAGCGTCGACCAAGCACGGACATAAGAGAGGACACTTCTCTCTATTAATTATAGCTAGCTAACACAATATATGAAACACCTAAATTAACCCCCCAAAACCCCCAACCCCCCCCCCCCCTTTCAAAAAAAAACAAAAACCCCAGCCACAGAAATGCTGACGTGTGGATGCCTATTGGTCCCGATTGGTGCCACCAACCGGGACCAAAGGGTCTCCTGCCTGGGCTCCGCGCACAGGCCACGTGGAGGCCCATCAGTCCCGATTCTGGATTGAACCGGGACTAAAGGGGCAGGGCATTAGTACCGACCCTTTAGTCCCGGTTCAGGAACCGGGACAAAAGGCCCTTACGAACCGGGACAATAGGCCATTTTTCTACCAGTGTGCAGTCGTACCAACATCATTTGCCGGTGCTTATTTACATATCTTACAAGAGGGGATTATCTATAAGCTTGGCTACTTGATGGTCTGGCCACTGCTAAACATACTGAATCCTGCTACAGCTCCAGGTATGAGTTTATCTTAGGTACCACTGAAATTTAACTAATAATATGTAGCATCTTGCCACCTAACAGATTCATATGTGGTCACTAAATTCAATGTCTATAAAATTTCCTGTACTCATATACAGTTAGCATATTTATTGCATTCTCTACTCTCATATGGTGTTGTATCTTCAACTACTTGCAGAAATATATTTTCTAGCCTGGTTTAGTTTTATTAATGTCTTGCCAAGCATGATGGATGCTTGCCGAAAGGGCATTGTCTGTACTTTTCATAGTGCAAAACGACATGTCATGGCAAGATTGATTGTTTGGTAGAATGATGATTACTCCTGCATTATAGCGCTACCTATGAAAATTGAAAGGAAGAGTTGTGGTGGTATCACGTGGATGATTTTCTGATTATTAGTTTGCTTCTCAATGATTTGTTCAATATAGGAGGGTCATTTGTTGAGACTTGGTTTGTGCCATAACATTCTTTTGAATTGCTAATACACTTTTCTTTGTGATATTTCTTTACATTTGCCTATGAAAAAAGGAGCTACGTAAATTCCAGTTGTACTTGAGATAAACTAATGGTGTTGTATCTCGTATGTCCTGTTGAATAGAAGGAATCAAGGAAATGATGGCGTTAGTCTTGATCTGGGGAAGTGTTCAGTTCACGTATAGGATATATGCCATTGATATAGGATATATGCCATTGATACCAGTATACAACACAGTTTTTGTTTGTTGCAAGGTAGCCTCTCTTTTTTATTTGCTGGTTCCTCAGACCACTACCTTTTCTTCTTTAGAACTTACTCCAAGTGACAAGTACTGATAAGCATATCCCTCAGATCACTACCTTTCCTTTAGAACACACACAACATATCCAGACACACTCGGGTATCACCCTCTCATACACATGGCTAATACCCTCTACCTCTAACAGTATGCAGACATATCTTCTCTTTGCCTGTTCAATTTCTTTCTCGTTGCTCTTCAGTTGATCAATTCGAACATGGTACCCCATGCCCACAATATACTCATCGTCACTGCTCCGATCCGCCCGACCCCAACGACTCAGCTACTTCCTATCACCACCTGGTACTCCTCTTTGCTTGATGCTTATTGTGCTCGTCGTTGCTGATGTATTTAATTTCATGCATTATGGTTCAGTGGGTGTCTAGAAGACCTGGTAGATTTTTAGTAAAATGACCTATATATTGGTTTCAGAACATAGCGAGACTATGTCCTAATATACTTGGCTACTTTTATCTTTTTGCATCAGTTCTGAGTGGTATATGGAATATGGGGTTTGCAGAGTTAAGTAGTGAGACAACATTTTATGTAGTAATTGTACCCTGGTGCAATAGTTGTTTTGATCCAATTCCATTAATATGTTAGCTTACGTTAATGATATGGGAACTCTGAAGAAAATTCCGTATGGCCGATCCATATTTATGAGTTGTGCATGTGCGGTATGGTTGGTTGTTTATGCATTCTTGCTCTTTAGACCTTTGTTGGGCGACGATACCATTTGGTACAGAACATAATTTGAACACCCATGCTGCTTCCTATTTCTTTACACTTCAATCATTCAATTTTTTCTTGATGCTTTTTGTGTTATTTTCAGGAGCAATTTAAGATTGAAAAGGATGAAGGGAGGATGCAACTGACACAGTAGGATGCTCCATGTCAAATTGTATATTTATCTTTCTTTTTAGCTAGATGAGAAACAGTAACATGTGAAACATATCGCAACATACTCTAGCCTGGAGTGACAGTCTAGATATATAGAGGGCATTGCCCATAAATCTGCATATTGGTAGCTTGTCGCTTCTATAAACTATCACTAAATTTAGTATGCATGTTATTTCTTCTTGATTACCTGTATCGGATTTGTGAATTTGACATTTTATCCCTTTTTTACCCATGAAGTGTGAAGACAGCCTGCATCCCAATCTCAGCTCTTTGATTCCGCGGAGACAACGGGTGATGGTCGTGGCTCAACGGCGGCGGAGAAGATGGTGCAGTGTCTCAGGCTGGGGTTTGATATGTTGTGCGGCCTGAGGAAAGTTCTACAATGACTCTACTTCTCTTTTGGAGATCACATGTCTTTTGGAGCATGTTAGGCTTTGATTTCAATTCAATGATGTGCTCTGTTATCAACCTTGTAAAACTGTCACCTATCTGATAATATGGACGTAACCTTGCTATGCCTGATGATTGAACATTTTTCTGTTAAGCTTGTTTAACTCTATTCATATTTTAACAACTGAGCTACTCTAGCACGCATATGCACGTTCACAACGTCACCGCCAAGGCAAGTGTGTAAAGGACTGCACAGGAGGCGCGCCCCATCCACTAGTACCAGAGAAAAGGTGGAGTGACCAAGAGATACCCCTTAATTAGCGATCTCACAGTTCTAGCATGTTTTCATGAGGGCGCTCCTCCTAGCCAGTGCTTAAGGCGCCCTCAACCACCCTAGCACCCGCGTGTGTCGTGGCTGGGCCGCAGCCCATTAGCACATTGCACCGCTCCAACCGCTCAGTCGCTCTAGCTGGAGCCACTCTTGCTCGAGTCGCTCTAGCTTGGGTTGTTCATCGCTAAACACGAGATTGAAAAAGGTTCCTAAAATTTTTTAAAAATGATAAATTTGTTCAACTTTTCCTTTTTCTTTTAATTTCCGTTCAACTTTTCTTTTTCATTCTATGCCTTTAAATATTTTCCATTTTGTTTTTCCTTTTTCATAGTTTTCCCCAGTTTTCGTTTATAAATATGTTATGCCTACATTAACAATTTAAAAAATACAGTGAATACATATTCAAGTATGCAGAGAATATTTTTAAAGTACATGACAATTTTTCCTTTTATATACACAAGGAGAATATTGTGTACATTTTCCAAGATTAACCAGCTTGTCAAAACTGATGCTCTCGATAGCGTAATAGAGAAAACCTGGAATTGCCTTAACCAAGCCCACGTTCGAATGCATGGGCTCGATGTCTATTTGCTGTCATTTTTCAAACAAAGAGTTAGAAACGCCGCCAAAAATTGGAACACAAATGCAAAATCTCCTACAATCTTGTACCTAGATTACAACACTGCGATCTTTACCATTGATAAATTAAAATAAGCTGAATTCTCAGGTTTTCAATTGGCAATTGAAAATTTGGCTTGTAGAATTGACTAATTGAATTACTGTAATCAAATTTCATTTTAGGTCCGGGTTAACGAAAAATCCAAACAGGTGATATTTTTAGGCTACCGCTATAAGTGGTTCACGGCAATCACTCAACCGGCAATGACAACCTATAGAGATTAATTTTGGTCTCTCTTAAATTTATATTCAATCGACACCTTAGGAAAGACCAAACAATAGTTCAGTTTATGATTATTATTCCCTCAGCAGAGGCACGTACGGTACGTGCATCGTCGATCACTTCACTTCTTCTTTGCGAGGAAGACGTCGGAGAGCACGGTGTCGGAGCGCAGTGCCACCTTGAGGAGGCCGAGCCCCTCGTCCATGCCGACGCTGACGAACTTCTCGGCGAGCTCCACGTCCTTGTTGACGCTGAACTTGTTGATGAGGGTGATGCTGGAGATGGCGGACATGGGGGTCACCTCCAGCCCGTCCGTGACCATGTAGGTGACGAGCCCCTTTACGTACCCGCCGGTCTCGTCGCCGGCCGCAGCCGCCGTGGACGAGGTCTTGGGCGCGGCGGACGGCAGCACGAACGTGACCTCGGTGGCCATGGCCTGCTTGCACTGCGGGCACGCAGCCTTGGCCTCCATGGTGGCGGTGGCGCAGTAGCCTGCGCAGGTGTACATCTTGAACCTGGCCAGCGGGGAGGACGGGGACGACCCCTCGCCACCGCCGCCCTGCAGGAGCAGCAGCTCCCGGGCGTCCGGGTGCAGCACCTTGGGCTGGAGCAGCTCGGACTTGTCCTTGTTGGGCTGCAGGTAGGAGGAGCCAATGTTGTCGACGCTCTGGTACAGGCGGCCGATGCTCCCCTGCATGGTGCCGGCGGAGATGAGCTTCACCACGGCGCCGATGGGCAGGGTCAGCAGGCTGAAGACGAAGTCGACGAACTCCTTGCCGGCCTCCGCGAACAGCACCTTCTTGGACTTGGTGTCCACCAGCAGCTTCAGCGAGATCTTGTTGCTGGAAGACATGGCTGATGGCTCCCGTCCCGGAGATGATCGATGGAGAGGATGGGGTGGTGGGATTTATATAGGAGGGCCTCGAAATTAAGGAAGGAGGCGAAGGGATTTGGTTGCTAGAGTAGTAATCAACTGAAGAGAAGCGTTTGCGGTTGTCCCTTCGGCTTCTCGACGAGTAATAAAGGAGGAGTTGCTTGGGAACTGTAAACACACAGAAGAGAATCCAATTTTCCTTCACTATCTTTTTTTTTTTTTAAAACGAAGGGTCAAGAAGAGTCCGGCTTTGAATTAACAAAGCCATCAACCAGTCAAAATTATAAACCCGAAACTAATACAAGAAAACATAAAAGCGACAAGATACAAAAGCATTGGAAAGCAGCTCACAAGCCTCACACACCTAGCTAAATATGATCAAACATGGAGACACGCAACTCGGAGACGTGAAGGTCCCCGATCGCGGACAAGTCACAGGGAAGTAGGAGAATGCCAACACAGGAGCAGCACTTCCGACAACGAGGAAGGGCACACCGTTGCCAAATCACCAGCGGCCCAACTCCACTGTCGAAGAAGGCCCCTGCCTCCTTGCTTGTCTCGAAGGCGCGACCGTTGACAGTGTGGCCATTCACCCTTAGAACCTGGGAGGAAGAACACCGGCGGGCTGCATCTGAAAAGGAACCGAGCTCACTCGACTAGCCACGGAATGCTCACCTAGAGCAGAGCACCACCAAAACCCACGGGCTGGACACGAATGAGGAAGAGATGCCGGAACGGACGAAGAAGAGCAGTAGCATAGTGTCCCTAGAAGGCATTGAGAACCTAAGGCCTTGACTGAAAATGAAGCTCTCACGGCACGCTGAGATGAGCCACCGGAGGGGAACACGCTCCCCTCTCGCTCTGGAAGGCAAGGCACACCTCCTCTGCCAGGAGAGCTCCTGAATGCAAGGAGCCACCAAGGATCTCGCCCCAGACTTAGTAGACCAGTTACTACCGCCGCTGCACACCCACCACATCGCCGAGAAGCCCAATGCCCACCTAGCTCCTAAAAACGACGTCTTCAGGAAGGACGCGACGCCAAGGGCGCCGCCGCCGCCCAACTGAGTTGTGGTTTTCACCTGGGAGACTAGAGGGAAGGGGGGCGGATCTGACCTGAATGGCGCCTCCAAGGAGGGGAGCGGCGCCCTCGAGCGTTGTCGCCGCCAAGACCGGTGAGGCCGGCCTCGAATTTCCCCCGGTCTTCTAATCCCCGCCTCCATTACCCCAACGAGGTGAGATCCGGCGGCCCACAACGAAGCAGGCCGGATCCGGCCGGGGCGGAGCTCTCCTAACAGGGGAGGCAGGGGCGGCCAGATCTAGTGCCACCGACAGCCACAACTGCCGCTGCACCAAGGCTCTCGTCCTTCGGTTCACCCACCGTCCACACGGCCAGGATCGCCGGCCCACGCCCGCGCCACCGCCTGTCGCAAGGCCGGTGACGCCACTCCGACCAGGGCCGCCGCCCCAGAGAACACGGCCCCCCGCAGTAGAGGCAGGGCAGCCAGGGCCCCCGAGTCGCCCTAGCAGAGGCGACACGAGAGGAGGGAAGAAGAGAAGCCCAGATGCAATGTGAGATCCTCACAATCTTATTCACCTCTGTCAATTACATCGGTGATGCTAGAACTTGACAAGAATGGTCATTTTAGTGCTAAAACTTATGTCATACATGATACATCGAAGTGGTGTAAAAAAATTGGCTTAACGATGCAAACACGGTGCATTTGCTGTTTGTAACTTTGTATCGCTGACTTGGCACCATATTTTGGTTTAGAGCAGTATATACTCTGCCTACATGGGATAAGGTCGGTCCCGCCTGTAAGCAAACGTACAAATAAGCTGGGCATGCATGGCCGAATGATAGCTTGAGGTTGCTGGTTCGATCAGCAAGGCTGCATGTTTATTTTTGAAAATCTTAAATTTATTTTGTCCATTTATAAAAGATATAAAGGATTATTTCATCATATAACTTTGTAGGTTATTGGGGTGGTGTGGCTAGCGAACCACGGACCACCAGCGCATCTGTTTTTCCAAATACAATTTTTTTAACACAGTACATAGCCAAGCGCTTATATACATGCACATACACTCATCCCTACAAACGAACACACGTCCCTATCCCTATGAACATCTCCGAAAGACTGAGTCGGCATATCATCTTAAAAATTACGAACTCATTGTATGCACCTCGTTGTTGACGGGAACGTCTTCTCCTACTGAATGCGCATCATCGAAAATCCTGAAATAAATGCGAGCACTAGAACTTGAACCCTGGTAGGCTGGGATACCACAATCACTTTATCCATCCAAACCACAAGTTGGTTCACTCCAAATACAACTTCTAATCAGTATTTTTAATTCAAGTTGTTTAGCGAAAATGATATAAACCGTATGCATCATTACCAGATATCAAAGGTTAACCTAAGGCTGGTTGTAATGAGAGTATCATAGCTAGTATCATGCATGCTAACTAGACTATTTTGCTGAGGTGGTATGGAATTAAATGGGGAAAGAAAGGATTGAGTATCATATCATGATACCGTATCATAATAAATGCTATGCTACTATGTGTCATGCATGACAATAAATAAGATCACCTAAAATACTAGTATATGATACTATGCCTTACGAAGGTAGTATCATACCTTAGGCTGCCTGTAATGGGAATATCATAGATAGTATCATGTATACCAACTAAGCAATTTGGATGAGGTGGCATAGAATTAAATGAAGAAAGATAGCCTTGAGTATCATATCATGATACCGTATCATATTAAATGATGTGCTACTTTGTGTCATGCATGACAATAAATGTAGTCATCTATGATACCAACATATGATACTATGCATTAGGGATGTAGTATCATAGACTAGTATCATATGCATGATACTAGTATATGATACTCCCCATTACAACCAGCCTTAATATCATATGCATGATACTAAGCTATGATACTACCCATTACGGGCAGCCTAATGAGTTGGCCTGCATGCAAACCAGGCATGCAGCTATCGGGTCGAAGGTTCGAACACCGTAGCGACCCATTACTGTAACATCTCAAATTTTAAATTTGAAATGTTATACATAGATCATTCATGCATATCATATTTTATTGTATTTCGTTTCTCGATCCTCGAAATTCTAACCACTCAAGGACCCTCGGAGAGAGTTGGGAATTTCCCTTGTTTCATATTTGAGTTTTATCAAATATTGAAACGAGGATTTTTGGTTTTAATTATTTTTCTCTCCAAAAATATTTCATATTAAAATATATGAGAGGAGATAATATGACTTCTCCAAAATAAATGAAATATTGGGGGAAAATATTAAAATCAAATATTGGATTTTATTCGGAGTTTATTGGTATTTTATTGAATTAGAAAAATTGCACGTTTTTCAAAGTTGCATTTTAGGTCCAAGAAAATGTTCATCTTATTCTAAATATTTTATTTAGACGGTGAAGATTTGTTTTGGCATTTTTAGATTTTTATTTTATTTTCCAGGATTTATTTAGTTCCGGCGAAATTATTTAAAAAAACTCGTAGGGCCCGACTGGGCCGAAGCCCAGCCGAGCCGGCCAAAGCCGCCCGCGCCTCGTCTCTGACCTAGAGACCGCGAGCGCCACCGCCGCCGCTAGCGGAGACCGGCCGAGACTCCTCCCGCGCCGCTTGCCCCTTCCCCAAGCCGCCGCACCCCCTCCTCTTATAAGCCCCCCTTGGAGCCCCGAGCCGCCCCACACCGCCGCCGCAAGCCGCCTGCCCCCACCGTCGCCCGCGCTGCCCCGCGCCGCCGCTTGTCGCCGCTGCCGCCGCCCACGCTGCCCCGCGCCGCCCCGCCCCACTCGCCGGAGCCGCCCTGCCGCGCCGGTCCTCGCCGGAGGTATAAGCGCCATTCGGTTTTTTTATAAAACCGGTTCGGTTTTTGTTAGAAAACCTAGTTTTTTGGATAGATCGGTTCGCCGGTTTTTTTGGTTTAGTTACTTTGCGGACATTTGTCCGTACGTTCGTTTTAACGAACGGTGTTCACTCGTTAGCCGCAGACAACGAACGTTCGTTCGTTAGCCTGTTTGTCAGTTTTCTTTTTCTTGGATTTTCCGCGATTATTTTCAATCGCGATTTCTGATCCGATTTTCGTTTTAGTTTATCTTTTCGCTCGTTTGTCGGAATCAGGCGATTCAAGCGCCTAGATCTTCGTCTCGAAACCCTCTTTCCGTTTAACCAACTTGAACAAGCTTTTGCTACTGTAAAATTTGACCTTAGTCCAGATTAGTAAACAGATCTTGTTTCTTTCGCAGTTTGAGTTTCGTTGCTCCGTTTGATTGATTCTTTTTGCAAACCGGAGTTCTTAAGTTGAACTTTCTGGTTAGATCTTCCTATTTAAGATTTATCCATGTTTCTTTGCTTGATTGCTTATGTATGCTATTGTTTGTTTGCGATGGAACACACGGAGTGCGAAGCGTGCTACTACGAGTCCCTAGGTTTTGCGGATCATCAGCAAGGCAAGTAACATTTTGATCATACCCCTTTATCACCCAGTTTTTGTGCATTAGTTCTAATCCTCAAACATTGCATGGTTAGGATGTGATTAACATGTGTGTTGGGAAGTAGTTGATGAGGTAGAACCTATTGCCCTGTTATATTCAAACCCTTGGGAGTTACTTCTACGAATTGCTTATATTGCTATGTTATGCTCGTAGACGTGGTTTGGGTGAGTGAAATCCATGACAGCTGTGAGAGTGTTCATTAATGGTTCAACTTAAGGTGGCAACTTGAATACACATCTGGGTGGATTGTTTGTTGGGCACCTGGGGAATCCAATGTTATCCTAGGATATCCTGGAGTACCCGCGTGATAATCCTATGGTCCGCCACCCAGGCTCAAAGGGAACCGAGATATTTTCATGCTAGAAACTTCCGTGTGCAGCCACAAGCTATTATGGGCTCTAGCATAGTTGAGTAAGTTGCATGAAGCTCCCGAAGAAGTGGATCAGCAGGTAGAGGGATGTAGGTTGGTATGGTCTGCCCGGAGTAAGGGGTTAATGCTTCTGAAAGACTGTGTCTCGGTCATCCGTTTCTCAAACACCCTGTAGTGCGAGAAATCCAACGGAGGAGATCGAGTCTTGTGGGAAAAAGTGCGCAAACCTCTGCAGAGTGTATAAACTAATCATGGTTAGCCGTGTCCCCGGTTATGGACATCTTGAGTATCTAGTACTTGGAGTATCATAAGTATCTGATCACACTAAACTAATATTGTTGGGTTGTTAATTACTTTAATTGGAATTGAGTTGGAGGAACCTTCTCAATGATGTTTCAACTACCATAATAGTTAAATAAAATCTATTCCTTTGTTGTAGGAAAAAATTGGCTTTTCGCAAAAACCATAACCATAGAGCTTACCACCAGCATAATATGCATGTAGTGATAGCATTATTCTATTCTTGCTCTACTGTGTTACTTTGCCAGCATATTTCATGTGCTGACCCGTTTTCGGGCTGCAACCTATTATGTTGCAGACTTTTCAGACGAGGAGTAAGATTCATTAGGTCGTTGCTGTGCAGCTCAGCTATGCCGTTGGAGTTGATGGACTCACTTTATCTTCCAAGTCTTCCGCTGTTATCGTATTAGATGGCCTTAAGCCATATTTATTGTAATAAGTTCTCTTTTGAGACATTCGATGTAATAAGTGTGTGATTGCTACTCTGTTATAAATCCTCGAGTACTGTGTGTGTCAGCATTACCGATCCAGGGATGACACTGAAGCACAGAGACTTGACCGTTTGAGGTCGGGTCACTACAATTACTTTTTAGTCCACTACAATAAATTGTGTTGTCTCACTGACAGGTGGGACCTGCTCGGTGCCTGGAGACTACTACTATTTATTTCTATGTTTTCTTACAAGTAGGACCCACTTTATGCCATGTAGGCAGAGTATACGGATCCATACTGAAATACGGTGCCAAGTTAGTGGTATGTATGGTAAATGCACTGTATTTACACCGCTGAGCCAACTTGTTAATCCAGTTCAATGTACGCTACAAGTTCTAGCATTAAAGTGACCATTCTTGCCAACTTACAGCACCACTGATGTAATTGACTCTATTCACCTGGATCCCATCGCGTTGATAAATGAAGCTGCAGTAACCAAAGAAAAAGTACTCACAAGTCGTCTAAACTTGTGAAGAGAACTACAAAATAAACATTTAACTTCTACACATGCTTAAAAAGTTGAAATAGTTATTTGTAAGTTGCATGAACTTGACACTTGGGTAAGTCGATCTAGGAAGAAGACGAGGTGCGGGAAGGCCGGCCAGGTCTCAGGCAGGAACGACCCGGAGCCAGCGGCCGCGCCAAGGCTTGTCTGATTCGGGTGAGGGGGTCCAGGCTCGCCGGAGAAATCTTGTTGCTAGCGGGGGTTTAGAGGGATCCACAGGCAGGCCAGGGTAGGGCGTGCGATGAGGTGCACGTGGGAGCGCCTTTGGCCACTGGTGGCAGCAGCAGGCAGCCCGACCAGCGCTAGAATATCGTTTAGAAGATGGAGCAGCTGGAGGTAGAAGAACACACAATAGCCATCCAATTTTGATCCAACAATGAAAAGAATAGTGACCTGAATGTTGTTTTCAAGCAAATTCTATATAGTTGGCCCATTAAGAAGTAGATTATATGTAAGTGTTGAAATATAGGATGGGGCTTGGGCTCATCTAACAATTTCAAAAAATCTCTAAGAACCGATGTGGATTTTATGACAATGTGTGTGGTCGGAAGTTTAGTCTCATACCGCTAATGGAAGAGGACTTGGACCTCCTTATAAGAGTTTCTTTTCCACATGCTATTAGAGTTTGAGAAGAGAAGTAATTCACATGTGCTCCTCCTTCGCTGCCCGCCTCGCCATGACGTGTGCGCCATGAGTTGCGGGAACGACCTGAGCTCACACCTATAAGTTTATTTTTGCCGGTCAAGAACGGAGAGTCCTTAATAGATGAGCCACGATCTGAGATGTCGAATCGTGGGCTGTTGTCGACTCGGACATGGGTCCAATCCACGTCTCTCCATCTGGCCGCGCCTATATAACTGAGGCGTTGGCCAACCCTAGCCGTCATGAAGAACATATCACATCTACTCTGCCTCCACGTGCATCGCATCGTCCTTTCTCGTTCCTTTTGCTGCTGCCGCTGCCGATCCCATCTCGTCTGCCGCGTACACGGTTCGCGGCAGTAGGCAGCCCGACCGGCGCTAGAATGCGATTCCGAAGAAGGACCAACTGGAGGTAGAAGAACACGATAGCCATCCAATTTTGATCCAACAATGAAAAGAATAGTGACCTGAATGTTGTTTTCAAGCAAATTCTATATATTGCCCCCTTAAGAAGTAGATTATATGAAAGGGAACATCCTCTAAGTTTCTAAGCTCCAAGGCATGTGAGAGTTTCGTTATTTTCCCCCTAAATGGGCCCATTTGACAGGGTCAGGTCGTGCCATGGACCTGTCAGCTTAGAAAACATAAGCGACGGTCAAATTCTGGTCAAACTCCATGCCTCCATGTCAGTTCACTACTACTTGAGAGTCCTTCAACTTCGTCATCTTCCGGCCACCCCCTCATCCTTCTATCTCTCTAAACAAATTCACACTTGCGTCCGATTCCGGCTTCTCCACATGTAAACCGTGTCGCGGATCGATGGTGCCTACACCGCTTCCCCGCCTCAGCCTACCCCCCTCCCCAGTCGTGTCCCCTGCGATGAACCGTACCTATGTCTCTGTTCGTCAGCGTGGCCGCCGGTGGTCATTGAACCACCTCCATGGCTTTTCTTCGACCTCTAGCTAGGCCCTCCACTTGGCCTCCATGCTCCTCGTGATCCTGGCCTGCATCTTTGGAATGTTGTATGCACCTACACTTTTGGGGTGAATATGAACGAGAAGGATAGGGCCAGGTCACTATAGCTCGTTAGCTACTACCTCGGCCACGCAGTCGTGTGATTGTGATGGAGGGCATACTGCGATATGCATGTGAGGAGAGGAAATGCATGCCTGCACGGGTGTAATGGCTAGAGCATTAATCATCTTCTCACATAGATTTCCTACAATTTACTATCTACCATGATTAAAGGGGGCATATGACGCTTAGTTTCTTTCTGAGAGCAATTACAATAAGATGACATAAGCAGGTTATAAGGACTAAAATATTATATCTTTTCTTAGTTGAAGGAGAGAGAAAAGAAGCGAACTCTTAGTTAGTACTACTAGTCAACCGCAGCACGAGCCCCAAGACAGTTGATGAGGTTGTAAGGTAAGCCAATTATTCATAAACTAGTACACAATTAAAATATACTATTGTACATGACGACTATTAGGTTGGTTGTAGACGATATGGTGACTTTTTATAGCCGATTGTTGGCTCAATTATTAACCATACTCTAAGTATCGAGTCACCTAACTCGGGACTAGGTCCTTAGAAATATTTACTACCCATTTGGGGACGGAGAGAGTATGTGCTACTACCTCCGTTTCAGTTTACAAGTCCTACGCGTATACCTAGGTTGCCAATTTTATCACCTTAATATAAATTATATAACAAAAAAATTATACGTTTTGAAAATAGAACATTTAAAGTTTATATTGGTATATTTTGTGTAATATATGACTTGTATTAGGTTGGTCAAATTGATGACCTAGGAGCACGCGCACGCCCTGTAAACTGAGAGAGAGGTAGTACAATTATTTTGAACCTAGTTGCATGGAAAAGTGTTATGAATCCATACGTTTGTCAAGCAGGTAATAAATGACGTGTGGTGAAAGGAAGATTTACAAATCTGAAAAACATATGAATCTGGTAGGCTTGCAAGTACAGAACATAGTATTGTCACAAAAGACATGAAGATTACATGTCATTTCAACATAACAAAGGAAAAGTTTCTTTGTCCTACATGGAGGAGTGTTAAAAAAAGATTGTTGTGAATGTTCAAAATGCCCCTAGATCATAACCCTAGTGGATGGTGGAATCTTGCACAACTTTGGGTTGTCTAAACATGCCTTGGGTCTCATCTCCCAGTCACATCAAACAACTTACACAACCCCACCCCTCAATATTTGGCGCGAATTTTTTACAAAGATCACAGCCAGCAAAAGGGCATTTTTGGACTGAGATGTCCCTACTAAGTATTAATTGCGGTCCTGAAATCATGCCAAATTTGAGGGACAACGGGTCATTAATGGCCGAGAGAGCGAACAATGTGAGATGGAGTCATAATGGGGAGTAATCTCTACTTCTAATGGACGAATTGGTTGAATAGTCCCCCCACTTTCAACCGGTTTATTTTCAACCGGTTTATTTTCAACCGGTTTTTTTCCATCAAATGACCCCCACCCCCACGCCCACCCACCGAAAAGCGCCCAGCGAACCGGGGAGAGATCCGTTGATTTGGCTAAGGTAGGAAAGAATCTATTATTTGTTTGCTAAAGCAAATTGCATTAATGGAAGAGATCCGTTGATTTGGCTAAGGTAGGAAAGAATCTATTCTTTGTTTCCTAAAGAAAAATTGCATTAATGAGAGAGATCCATTGATTTGGCTAAGGTAGGTAAGAATCTATTATTTGTTTCCTAAAGCAAATTGCATTAATGGGAGAGATCCGTTGACTTGGCTAAGGTAGGAAAGAATCTATTATTTGTTTGCTAAAGCAAATTGCATTAAAGAAAGAGATCCGTTGATTTGGCTAAGGTAGGAAAGAATCTATTATTTATTTCCTGAAGAAAATTGCATTAATGAGAGAGATCCGTTGATTTGGCTAAGGTAGGAAAGAATCTATTATTTGTTTCCTAAAGCAAATTGCATTAATGGAAGAGATCCGTTGATTTGGCTAAGGTAGGAAAGAATCTATTATTTGTTTGCTAAAGAAAATTGCATTAATGAAAGAGATCTATTGATTTGGCTAAGGTAGGAAAGAATCTATTATTTGTTTCCTAAAGAAAATTGCATTAATGAGAGAGATTTGTTGATTTGGCTAAGGTAGGCGGTTTTTGCGGTTCTTGGCGGCTCAGTGTGAGGTGGGGCGAGGTACAAAAAAATATCATGGAAGGTGAGACGGAAAAAAACCTGGGAGGTGGGAGTTGTCCCTGGTTAACCTACGAAATTTCATAGATTTTTTTAGGACGAAAAAAAACCAGTGGAGGTGGGACGAAAATTGGCCGGCGGAGACTACCACCTCCCACTACTGACTTTTTTCCGTCCGGTTTTATTTCATCCCACCTCCCACTACTGACTTTTTTCTTAATTAATAACTCCACCCTCCTGCTGTTTTTTTCTAATCTAATTCAATCTATTGATCCTTCCTTAGTCACAATGCACTTACATGTAGCCCCGACAGATCGGTTTCCATATGAAATAAAACACAATCATCAATCAATCCTTGGTTCTCTTTTATAGGACTTGTTGCCATACATGAACCATACGATAACTTCCATATACAAAATAAAGGGAAACACAATCAGGTTTCCTTCCTTTCCAAAGTTCTAGCCACCGACCCCCTCCCCAGACCGCGTTCTTTTTCCCATGCCACCATCGACAATCTGCTCTCCCATTTCCTCGTCCTCCCCACGTTGTGAAGTTCCAACGCACAACTACACAAACACCAGTGACATAGAAAACCACCGCCTCCTCCTCCGCGCCACCGCCTACTCTATTTTTTCCCTCTGTGTGGCGACCTGAATGGAAGGCGGTGGATCTGGGATGCGCCTGGTTCCACAAGACGTCAGGCGTAAGGAAGGATGGAAAACCACCGGCTGGATGGCCAAGGGTGGCCCATTGAAGGTTTGAAACCTCCTATGGCGTAATTTTGTGCAACCTGCATGAAGATTGTAGGAGCTATCCATGTGGTCGTTCCATCGGCAACAAGTACGTATTGAATAGCACATAATTTGAAATTCTTGACGGAGTTGACTGACCATGACTTTGACTCTCACAATGTTGCATGTTCTTCGGAGTTGACTGGTGGCGTTTTTAGGTTATTACTACCATGAAGATGAGAGGAACATCGAGAAAAATCCTTTCCCTAAAAAATGGATGGGAGGAATATCTTGGTCTATGATTTCATGATGAATAGGACCCTGAGAAAGCAGTGGATGATGCCCCGTTGATTCTCTTTGAATTCGGCTACTGTGGGAATGTGTATAGTCAGGCTTGGAGTGAGCGCTCCATGCATGTGTGTCAGTGGCACTCAGAGATTGGTTGTGCCGCTCTTGTGAGGGTGTGTGGGAGTGGTGTGCTCGAGACACGCCAATCTCGTGAGCAGGTGCGGAGATGAGTTGCACAAGAGAAACATTGGTGGGATGAACCCAAACCTTTATTTTTTTTCTAATATGAAGTATCCTTCCTTCTTAGAAAAACATGTTTTGAGTAAAGTTATCTTTACTATAGACATATATTGACAATTAATCAAGTATCAACATTATTGCATGCTTATTGCGTGGAATGTGTGTGCCAATGTTGACAAAAGGTATAAAAAGATTGTCTTGGAATTATTATTTTCTTGGGAAGATATTACCCTGAATTCTCATTTCTCATCAGAAATTTAGTATCCATTTTCGTTGATCTTATTTGCAACATGTACAAGTCAGTAATAATCTAAGGGGGTGCCCTACCGGAGAAGATTATGATAGTTGGACAAGAAACTTGGTACTGTCGTGCAAGGTAGAGGTAGGAGAAATAGGAGATAAAAGCATGCATGGTGGGAGAAGGAAGTCGAGTGTCGCGTGGTAGCTCAGACATGGAGTGTGGAAGAAAGACAATGACGAGATGTATGTACCTACTAGATCATGACCATGAGATATCATCCCATAAAAATGGCCTTTGACTCTCATGTCACATGAATTTTCTCTTTGTATATATATATTTGTTAGTCCGTGGCAACGCACGGACACTTAGCTAGTTTAGACTAGTAACATCACATTTTACTAAGCTATGTTACTACCTCCACAGTGGGTAGTAACGTGTGTGTTCTCATGTTATGGTTCATTTATTAGCCTATAAACTCATATTATCTTGGTATGTGATGTTACAGTAACTAGCTAAGTTACCATCATCATCTTTCTCATCATTAAATGTGTGCCACATAAGCAAAATTATCTTGAAAAATGTGATGTTACTAGTGATGTTACTCCCACTATGGCCAGCCTGAGGGGAGAGAATGCATCGAATGTAATTGCTAAAGC
Organism: Triticum aestivum; assembly: GCF_018294505.1. Taxonomy (NCBI): domain Eukaryota; kingdom Viridiplantae; phylum Streptophyta; class Magnoliopsida; order Poales; family Poaceae; genus Triticum; species Triticum aestivum. Next base: position 27,357,970 of record NC_057794.1, read on the forward strand.
ATTAATCGCCTTCTCCAATAGATTGCCTAGAATTTGGTCGCTACCATGATCTCAAGGGGCAAGATCAGAAGTCTGGTTCCTTTGTGAGCCTTGGGTTGCCTAACCCAGGACTAAATCTTTGAAAATTATGCCTTCTATTTTGGGTTGGAGATGTGCTACGAATCTTTTGGGTCGAGTTGCATGGAAATGTCTTATGAAATACATCATTTCAACTGACAATAAAATGACTTGAGATGAATAAGAGTATTAGGGATCTCTACTTCTAATGTCTGAGTTGGTTGAATAGTACGGTTTATTTTCGTCTCACCATTTTCAACCGTTTTATTTTGCTGGGTTTTTTTCGTCCCCTCTCCCACCCCGTTGGTTTAGTTTCGCATCACCCTCTCACACAACGAAAAAAATCTGAAAGGGTCAGAACTTTTCATACTGACGCAAGTTATTTAGTAATATCTTTATGTGAAAGAATCAATCACGGTCAATTTCTAGAGTTCAAATCTAAATTAATTACCTTAAATCGCTCAATCACATTAATTAGGAAACAAATAATCAGTTTTAAGAAATCTCATTATTAAAGCATTTATGTACCTACTTAATTTGTAATGGAATATAATCTCATTATTCTCTACTCCTATAATGTGCCAGTACGTACGTCGTTTCATTCGCTGGTTCCCTCCCCTCTCCATCGATCGAAAGTCGCCAGCCCTACCCCTCGCACGATCTCCACCACGTTTCCAGTTTTCTTTTTTTTTTCTATCCAAAAAAATCAGATCGCAATCCATCTTTCCTTTAGTGCACATCTCTCCTGTAAAAATTCGGGACACATGCCCTTCCTTCTCATTAACATGAGTTTCTCCTGAATCTCTACTCCTAATGTGCCAGTACGTACGTCGTTTCGTTCGCTCGTTCCCTCCCCTCTCCATCGATCGAAAGAAGTCGCCAGCCCTACCCCTCGCACGATCTCCTCCACGTTTCTAGTTTTCTTTTTTTTTCTATCCAAAAAAATCAGATCGCAATTCATCTTTCCTTTAATGCACATCTCTCCTGTAAAAAATCGGGACACATGCCCTTCCTTCTCATTAACATAAGTTTCTCCTGAATATCTAGGATGCAGTCCTCTCCTTCCCACTAATCTCTTACTAGCTATACCCGCGCGGCGCCACGCCGTGCCCGATTGATACTTAGTGTTTGTAGGTGGCATCTTTGTTGTACACATTGAATTTTAAATTAAAATAACAAAATTATGAGAATAATGTTGTATTCTCAACAAATAAGTAATATATAGAAGCAAACTGACAAGGATAAATTTATTGTCACTATTCGTGATGCATTCTAGATCGATAACAGACGCTATGTAAAGTTTGCATCTGTCAAACAATATAAATTGATGAAACTGTACTCTCTCTCTCTCTCTCTCTCTCTCTCTCTCTCTCTCTACTCACAAAAACACATGTTTTACATACTGGGTCTCAAATTCATCAACACTAAATATACAAGTGCACAGATAAGTGCTCTACATGTTTGTACAAACTAAAGAAATTCATTACCACTGAACAGAAGTACTACAAAACATACAAAGTCATTGGCACCGAACATCTAATTCCCTGTTGTACTACTTCCTTGTTCACCAAGGGCTGATTAATCTGCATCACATGATTGATAGACTGACAGCCTATAATTATATTCATTTTTTATAAAGAATGTGCTATTTTTTTGTTAAAATTGTGCTAGTGTCATGGTGAAACAGATTGCATAGATGGTTGATTTTTCATTGTGAAAAATATTGTGTAAAAACATTTCACTATATTTGTCCATTATTCTCCTCAAACATGGATCACTGATATGTTTTAATTTGGTTAGATTGACGGTTTGGCAAAAAAAATATTAAAATAGAAGATGATAACTCGGCCAGCTTACACCAAGTCGGACACTGAAGCGGTTTTCGATTCCACCACAAACCTAGGAACTAACCATTACTCTCTCCAAATCTGTGGAGCATCTCATCCTTTGTAGCGATCTGGTATCAACACACGGGACTGGCATCATATAAGAAAGCCAACATGATAAGATCACACCCGTCAGGAAAAAGGCAGAGATTTTTTTGTTACTCTTCCTGCTTCTTTTCAACTTCCTCTTTTACCAGATCAAAGTAAGGCGATCTGCAGTTACCAAAAGGATAGGTAAAGATCATGATTGTTTAGTTAATCAAGCAATGGTGGTGCAATACTAAACAAAGATAACAAACGGCAACCACGGTGATCATTCTATGAAATAGTATATGATAACATCATACATTTTCGCAGTACAATCAAAAATAAAATGATTACTTATAGGAAAATGCATTATTTTCTGTCTTTTAGTACTTCGGGGAGGACAAATAGTGTAACATGACACCAGATCAGCAACTTCCTTGAATCTGACATGCTTATATCATTTCATAATATGGCCTTGCACTTGAGATTCCAAATAGAAGAATGGTTGGCCGTTTCTTCTAGTTAATTATAATATAGACAGATAGTATACAATATAGGCTTGCACACAAGACTCAAATGGGAACATGGTAAGCCGTTTCTTCTAGCTAGTTGTTCCATTGACAAAAATATAATGGAAAATATCATCATGATCTATACCAAGTGCAAGGTACATGTGCAGAACAAACTATAGAAGGGATACCATAGAACAGTAGAGAAAAATCAGTCCTACACCTCACCAAAGTCTTTCTTAGCCTGTTATGACTTCCCTTCCTCCTGAAGTCTCGTATGTATTTCCTTCTAAAGCCTCATACAGTGCGCTTGAGATATATTCTTTTCAAGCTCCTCACTCAAAGAGCAAAAGAAATGTAATGAAAAAATCACGAAAAATAACAGTACTGCATCGGTAATGTATTCATATGGGGCCTTGCAAATAGGTGTAAATTTCAAAAAGAAAAGTTATGTTTATCTTTTCATCGTATTTTCTGGCAAGAACTTGGTGGATTATAAATTATCTATATAATGTGATTGTTATGAAAAAAAATAAACACGATATATTTGACATAAGAACACGACAAAGGGGGAAATTTCCTTCTCCAACAAGGCATATAGAACTGTCATTAAAAAAGAATGGCAATTGCCCAGCAAACCTATGGAGTAGTCGATAATCCTATTGTCAGCTCATTTCACACATGAATTTCACATACAGTAGTAGGATATAGAGTTCTCTTTGTTAATAAATTAGGCCATGTTTGCAGGCATTAAACATCTTATAGTCCAGTCTAATGCCAATTTAAAATTGACACGGCTGCGCAATACTGCAGAGGAGGAGACCCGCATGATATGCACGTCTACCATGATATGCACGTCTACCATCTTGTACATCTGAAAATGCTTGTACAGTGTGCTGCCTAAATACAATCTGATCTAGTACAAAACTGAAGCAACTTAGACTATCAGGGAGTTAAATCACAAAATCTATTGACCCATATATCTAACAAAAGAATAAGAATTATCAACATCGGTCCAATCTGGAGTAAGTTTATAAACTGGACTATCATCAAATCTTCTCAAAAATGAAAATGATGCTTTGCTAACTGGATGAAAAAAAGATACGGCAGCTCACTGTTACATATCACTAACCATAACTGCCATAGAGCAGGAATCTTGTTCATATAAATTGAATTTATATGTACTAATTTATGGCCACTATAAGAGATGACTACACACCAAAGGAAAACTCCAATGAAATCGACCGCTGACATATTGTCACTAAAAATATGTAACCGCTGAAAGGAACATGATATAGAGTATTTGAGGAGATGGACAAAGGAACATAGTTGAAGGCAGCATCTAGTTTTTTGAGCCTTGTCATTTTGATTTCCATCGTAACTCCAAACCTGTTACAACATAAGATTTGTCTATGCTCTCAGCTGTAACAATTATCTTTTTTGTCACAAACTCTTCAGCAAAACAACAACAATCAATTGTGAGTAAAAACTAACTGGCAATCTGATTCATTCGAGTCATTTACCCAAAACCACCACACTTGGGGCTAGGGTAACAACTTAGTACCACATTTGCGTCAGGGCATAAAAAACCACCGAAATTGCGCCTAACATGTAACGCAGAGCACTGATGCTTGCTGGGATTTGGTCACGAAAACAGCCAAACTGACAGGTAGGACCTGCTTGTCGGAATGACGTGGCAAAGACCAAGTACAAAAAAAATGTGTTGACTAGGTGAGATGGCAGATGAGATGCGGGCCCTGCCTGTCATTGACTACGCGTTCATCTTCATCCCATCTTTATTCCTTAGGAGCATTGCATCGAGCAGCTTGTGGGCGGCCGAGCCGAGAGCTCCATGGCCATGGCAGCCGAGTCCCTGCTCAAACTAGGCCCGGGCCGCCTCAGCCTGTTCCCTGCACGCCATGAACCATCGAATCTGGCCGCCGCCCCTGCCGGCATGGACGGCCGAGCCGAGAGCTTCATGGCCACCATGGCCGCCGCAGCCGAGCCCTGCTCAAGCTAGCGCAGGGCCACCTTACTCTTGGCGTCGACGTGCTGGCCTGCGGGCAGGGCAATTGAGGAGGCACAGATCCCGCGAAGCTTCCTGTACACGGCGACTGCGTCGAGCGGCGCGACGGAGTTCGCTGGCGAGTCCGCCATGGACGACGACGTGTATGCCCTCGCCTTCTTCTTCACGCATGGCGTCGGCTTGCTGGCTTGCAGGCATGGCTAGCGAGGAGGCGCAGGTCCCGCGGAACTTCCTGGACACGGCGACTCCGTCGGGCGGCGCGACGGCGTTCGCTTCCGAGTCTGCGCTCACCTTCTTTTTCCTGTACACAAATATGCGCTCACCTTCTTCTTCACGCATGCGTGCTCACGCATGGCGTTGACGCGTCTGAGCAAGCATACATGCTCAAGGTGAGCCACTCTCCCCTTCCCTGCGTGGCCACAACTTGGCTCGACCGGCACCATGCCCGCGCCGCTGCGTATGCCAGCTTCGTGAGCTGGCGGACGGGATGGAGGCGTTCCTCTACTCACTACTCCCGCCGTTCCTTTGGTCACTGCTCCGGCGTGGCCATGTGTTGTGACTCCTTCAGTGGCCAGAGGATGAACGCACATAAGGTGCTCGATGGAATGCTTCATAGAGAAAAATGGTGTGAAGAAGATGACTTTCTAGTCATTGACAGATGGGGCCCCCGGCTCATTTGCCACATCAGTCGGTCAAACTTTTTGGTCTTGGCCACGTCAGCCCGACAGGTGGGCCCAATGTGTCAGTTCCGCTATTTTCGTGAGCAAATCAGACAATCAATGCTCTTCGTTATTCGTTAGGCGCAAATCTGGTGGTTTTGTGTGCCCTGGCACAAATGTGGTAGTAAGTTGTTACCTTAACCCCAAGTGTGGTGGTTTTAGGTAAATAACTCGATTTATTCATATAAAATGAAGTAGGTGTTCATGGAACCAAATATCTAGTATGATGTAGCACACTGTGAGTCAAGTCAATTTCTTTATGCAACTACATAATCAGCAAGATCTATTTTGTGACCTTCATCGGCAAATTTTCTGATCTGCTACCTTATCTTCATCTATAGCTCCAAAACAGCATAAAAGGGGAAAGAGAAAACAAATTATGTGCAGCCAAGAAGGAACTTGAGGCTTGAGATATTTCTGACCTGTAGATTTTTAATGAGCAGACTACTGTACAGGGGAGATGCTACGACAAATGTAAAAGAGGAACCATCAGAAAAGGGAGAGGCAGAGAGTGATGCCCTATGAGAAGGTTGGAGAGAAGCGCCCGTGGGAGGATGTGGGCAGCAGACATAGGAGGGGCAGGGGGGAGCTGCGCGGGAGAGGCAGAGAAGCGCTATTGAAGGTAAAGAAGAAGCATGATGGAAGAGGTGGGGAGCAACCATGGGAGCGGCCATGGGAGGGGAAGGAGGAACAACGGGAGAAGGGGAATGAGGAAGAAAACTTGAGGGGCCGAGAAAAATCACCTGATCCTCATCTTCTGCTTTAAAGCATTAAGCGAGTAGACGCCGCGCCTGAGCTACTTTGAAACATGGACAGAGGGAGGAGGCGCGACCGATCAAAACATGAAATCGGGGCAAGCAGGAAGAAATCGCACGAACCCTCAACACCGACTGGATTTGTTCGCTGCTCGACATGGATCAGAATTAATAAATTACTACTACAGTCGTGTGTGCTTACAGGTGAACTACAGCTCGCTGGGCTGGATCTAGACGACGCCCTGTCCCATGGCCATCAGATGCCCGGGATGCTTCAATCCAAGGCTAATTCACTCTGGAAGTTCCCTCTCAAGCTCCAGCCGCCGCCGGTGGAAGAACTTGATCGAGATCTCGGGGCCGCCATGGGAAGAGCTGCGGTAGACGTGGCAATCTTCCTCGATGATCGGGGCGTGGAAGAGGATGTCGGCGGACGGGACAACCCTACCGCCGCCGCTCCAGCACTCGATCGTGCTTCTGTGGCTCGAGGTAACCATCCCCACCGCGTCGGTTGCGCTTCCTGTACGCCATCTCCGATGGCTCCCCTGCCACCAGCTCGGCCATGGGGAGAGGAGATGCGGAGAGGGGCTGCGCGAGAGGGGAGACAGGAGCTCGACGGTGAGGTTAGGAGGGCCGGGAGGAGGCGAGATAGGGACCGTCAGCTAGGAGAAGAGTCACTTTTTATAGTCATCTACAGCGGTGCGACGGTTGCGCTGGATTGGACGGGATCCTTCTAGCGAGCTCGCTAGTCCTGACAGATCTCGAGAAGAGCTGGGACAGCGACAGCACAAACGGACCGACAGCGGCCGAACAGCAGAAAGCGACGCAACAGATGGACCAACAACGGCTAGCGCAAACAGCGAACCTGACAACGACACAGAAAAAATCCAACGGCCAATAGAAACGAAAGAAACAACCACGCCAGCCTACCCCACATGCAATCAAAAATGCTAAACCCACCAAAGGAATCATCACACCAGTTCAAAAAATATGAAACAAAAAACCGAAGCCACAACGCGTTTCTACCCCGCCCCGTACCAAAGTAATACCACGCGCCAGAACCAAAACTCACCAAGAGTCACTTTCATCCAAATGGCTGAATCTCAACGCAAAAACTTTGCTTGGAATAGAGGCTTGAGTGAGGATATATATGCCTGCAAAGAGAGCCTTGGCTCAGTGGTTGGGCATGCGGTTGTGCAGCCTAACGACCCGAGTTCAATTCCTAGAATTGACAGGTGATGCACAGGGGTTTTCCCCCGTTTATTGAGGATCAAGTTTGATGTGTGGTGAAACCACTCATCAAGAAATATCTTGATACTCATTTAAAAATATCCGAGGACCATGTTTATCTTGGTACTCATACTAAATGGCCGTATGCATCCCTAGTTGATGCAGAGGCCGGGAAGTGAAATTCTCTCCCATTTTTAAGGACGCCTTGGGCTCCTCCCCCCGCGTCGTCCGCTCTGGGTGACTCGAGGGCCAAACCCTAGCAGGCCGCCGGTTCCCCCCACCTCCCTCCTCCTCCCCCGCCGCCACTGGCAGCCGCCCTCGCGTTGGTAGGCGGCGGCAGGGATTCCCCGTGCACCCGCCTCGACATTGGTGACCGCCCCACCCCGCATCAGACACCGCCGCCCACTTCTCCAGATCCTGGTGGCCGCCGACGCCAGCCCTCTGTGGCGGTCGTTGGTCGCCGGAGCTGTCGGCTTGCCCCCCTCCCGTTCCGGTGCGGGGGTCTCCTGGGAAGGTTCGACTGTCAGATCAGGCTTGCTCTGCCCTGGATCGGGGCCGGCTCCTCTCTGGCGGCTGGTGGGCCGGGAATCGCCGGATCCGCTCAGATCTGGCCGGTGCAGCCCTGCCTCGTCGCCCGGCTTGGGTGTTCACGGTGTGGTCTCCCTGGTGGCGGCTGTGTGGGTCGTTCTCCGTGTTTTTGATGGAATGTGCGCGGTGGGTGGATGCCGGGGCGGCGGCCTCGGGCGGTGTGGACGGCGTTGCCTCTCGTCGGACAACGGTCGTGGGAGCTGGTGGTCCGTGACTTCGGCCATGCGGGCGGTGAGGTCTCGCTGGACGTCTACTGCGGTGGGTCGGGGTGCCCCGTCATCCGGCGTGCCTGCTTTGATGGAGTCCAACGCCTTCTCCGACTGCGTGCGCTCCCCTGGCCAGGTCTTTGGCCGGGTGGATGGGACGGGGGCAGGATCAGGGGAAACCCTTGGCCGTCGGTGGAGGCCACGACAATGGCGGCGCCTTTCTGGGCGTCGGTTCCCTTCTTGGAGGCCTTGTCGAGGTCCTATCCCGTCTCTCGCTGTGCTATTCATTTGGGCGAAAGCTCTAGTTCCCCTTGCGGGCGACGGCGTTGTACCTTCGTCGCGCTCCTTCTTGAAGGCGTCGCCTGGGGTTCCCGAAAGCACGGTGGGCATTTTGTGGTGTGTGTGAGGTATTTGGCGGCGGCAATGTGTGCGGCGTTTCATCTTTTCTACCGCCGATCTTCATCTTGTGGTAGCGCTCCTTCTGCTTGGAGATGGACTAGCGTAGGTGGTGGTCGTCATTTGGCGTCATGGTGGCGTCGATGGCAGAGGATCCTGCCAAGGTTGGAACTTCAATCTGCTCTGAAGACGGACCAGTGAAAGATGGCGGCGACGACACTTGTGAGTGCGTCAGACCGGTTTATGCCCCAGACCCGGTATGTGGCTAGGCTGGGGATTCCGGCTATTGATGTTATGTTTAGGTGAGTGGTCTGGGTAGTGGCCCAGCTAGCACCCCTTCATCATTTGGATAGGAGTAGTGGCATATGTTGCCTAGACGGAGGATTCAGGCATATTGTTTGTAACACTTTGTAAGGTCCTCGAGAATAATCAATAAAGTGGCCGCATGCATCTCCCAGATGCAGAGGCCGGGGGTCATCCTCCTTTTCAAATATATATATATATTTCCTAAAGATATCTCGTCCTGCCCAGCTTGATCTAATTCAATTTAGACGAAGGACGCCTTCAGGAACAAGACGATCTACTCAAAGGCTGGCTTGCTCCAAGGCCTCCACCTCGCCCACCTCATCCCGTAGCCATTGTCGTCCTCCACACGACCACGCCAGCTTTCACGATTTGGGTCTGTGGCAGGCGTAAACTATGAGAATTTGACTGGTCGTTTTCATCGCAGGCGGCTGCGGCGAGGACATGTGGAAGGCAACAGCTCAGACTTGATGCCCTTTACCTCCGTCAAGGACACTGTCAATGGTGCATAATCTCAAACCTCCTTTGACGTATTTGTGCCCGTGAAACAAGTATTCGGCCTGGCCGATGGCAAAACGCACACATGGCAAAGCTAGCTTGACTTGAGATGGATTGAATTTGGTACACATGGCTAGCCAACAGGTTTTTTTTTTCGAAAAGAGGTTTTACCCCAGTCTCTGCATCAGAAAGATGCATACGGCTCATATTATTAAAAATATCCAGCAACAAGTCTTCAAGTCTCCAACAGGTGGCTAGCAAAGTACGCACACACACCGGCATGTGTAACATATTTGTTGTTTGTACTGTTTCAACTCACGATGATTACAACGTGAGCTACATGCATTCATACTAACATAACATCATCTGCCTAAGTAGAGTTACGATTTCTATACTACTTGGACAATCAATGAGATCTATAGGAAAGCGGAAGAGAGAACTAGCAAGCCGGTGATTTTACTGTTTTATCTAGATTCATTGTGCTAAATCAAGTAGTTCTAAACTAGCTGTTACAGGATTCACCGATTTAGTCCATGTTTTGCTTTTCCATTTTTAATGAATGGGGTGGATTTTGAAATATCATATTTCAGTTAGTTTTTGGTCAGTAAGCTTGAGTAGTAGGGTCCGTTTGGATGGAAGCCAACGGCAACCCTGCCAAAAAAGTTGGCGTTGACTGAGGACACATGCAAGCATATGGATGGCTGCCCAAAATTCTGATGTAGCCAATTTTTTAGTTAACACATTCAGTTTTTCCACAAACCACCGGGCGATTCGGCAGAGGCGAAACCTTCGCTAAAAAGTTGGCACGCCTAGCGTTGGCAGGGCGGCTGCAGGCGCTATCCAAACAAGCCCGTATTCTCTCTCTTTTGTCCCGGTTGGTATTTCATATATGCTACCTTGCTATGTTATATAAGATACTTCATATAGGAGGTCAAGCTTGAAAAAGGTAGAATGTTCAACAAGTCAAGAATCATGTTAACCAGACTGTCATGATATTTCCCCTGCTTCAAAATGCTCCATGAGACGTTAGTTAACATGCCTCTGAATGCTGATTGCTTTTTACAGAATTTTGACTGTTTATGTAGACTTTGGTTAAGTATGACAACGACAAAGATCACTTTGAGGCGCTCGCTATGGCAGACGGGGATGGGGTGGCGCCGGGTACACTGCTGATAACAAAAATGTTGTGACAGTTCCAAATGAGAACTGAACTTACTGCACTAATATTCAGTTATATATCAAGGCGGCAAATGTTTGCGTGTTCTGTAAAATAGCATGGAAATTTTAATCCAAATGTTGTCTGTCTTCAGTTATCTAAAAACTAGCATGGCAACTTTATACATGATACAATCTTTCAGCATGGCAAATTAGTTAATAAATTGTAAAAAAGATGGTACCAAATAAACTTGTATACGGTCATGTAGCATCCTATTTTTTCGTATGGCAACTAAGCCATCACTATCCTTCCAATGTTTACTAAATGACATCCGTTACTGAATTTAGAGATCAACAAAGCATCAGGTTACCAGTGAAAACTCATGCAGGGAAGAGGCGTTACTGCTGCTCATCCCAAACATCGTCTGCTGATGCACCTCATTCCAGTGCATTATTCACTGCTGCCTCTCCCGACGCATTGTCCGCTCCATACTCCTCCCTCCAACAGGTCACCCAGAACTTCTGCTACACCTCCTGCATGGCGTGCCGGTGCAGAACCTCTGCTGCACTCCTCATTCCCTCACGATTTTTGTTTGGATAGCAACAGTGGGTAAAGAGGGCCGACGCGAGCAAATGAAGCAGCAGGTGAACCGCTCCCTGCTCCACCTGTCCGACAGGGACATGGAGGTCATGGCCACCAGCGAGATGGACGCTATTGTGCACTGATGAGCTCCTGGTCTTCCTCGCCGCCGTCTTCGGCACGCCCCGTCCCCCGTCCACCGGCCTGCCCCCCTGCCTTCCCCCGCTCACGTGGTGTGCCTGGCAGCTCTACCTTGTGCTCCCACCCTCGCGACACATCTTGGTGAGGGCTCCGACTGAATCACCGAGAGAGGGGAGAGGTTCCGCCGAAAGACCAGGAGCTCATCAACATTCAGCGCCATGGTCCTTCTGCATTCTTCAACACCCGCCCTCTGCACAGCGTCACCACCAGGTCCCCCGCCCATCGCTCCCCAGATCTGGTCGCGATCCATTATCTGGCCGCTGCAGCTCGCCGGAGTATTAGTCGGAATCGAGCTAAATTGGGGATTGCCGGGAGAGAGAAAGTGAGGGAGAGTGGGAAATGTGTGACCACTTCGATGGGTGAGGGATAGAGGAAGTGATGGGTCGTGTTGTTGGATTCGGTCGGTCTCTGGAACGAACGACTCCTGCTGATGACGTGGCAATCCTTGTGCGTCAGGATTGGTGCTTAGGGTCCAATGGTAACATATGCTTTTGGGACGAGATCGTTAAAACCTGAAATTCAGTTGTTATCTTTTTCGAAAAACAGTTCAAAAAATTGTGTGGGTGAAAATGGATCGTTCCTAAAAAATTGGATCCGGCTGCGGAGCAATACAAACCGACCTCCTGCCCCACTCCATAGAGCATCTCTACCAGATTCGGTATACCGCGTCCTGCAAAAATCGATTTACAGGACATTGCAAAACGCTTTCTTGCGCATTTTTATGGTACTTTTGTTCCGACAGAACGGATCTCGTAAAAATATTTCATCGTCTCGGCAAAATTACACAACCGCCCTTAAAACGCCCGCTAAATCACAATTGGGTACACCTTGGATGCTTCCACCGCAAGGATCTCGTTAGGATGGATAGAGGGCCATTGCTAGAGCTCACAACAAGAAGAAACCATTTGCATCGATCTTGTGGCAGCGGCAACAACAGCTAGCTAGCGCAGGCCGCCGCAGCAACACCAAGCTAGCTAGCGGCGGCGGCGGCGACTAGCTTGCAGAGCTGCAACTAGGGTGCGGTGGTCGCTGACGTTGAGGCTTTGAGGCGAGGTCGCGCTTGGTGCGAGCTGAAAGTTCCTTCCTGCCAACTGTTTCTTATTTTTCAGGTCCAGTAAAAATTGCCCCCATTCCCATAGATATAGCGGAAACGGCCCCACAATATGGAGGATCCCGCAAAAAAGAATCTGGGATGGTTGAATATACGTGACCTCTTCGGGGCGAAAAAACCTGCCTCCATCCCGTTAACCGGCGGTTATTTTGTTGGATGGCCTGGTTTACGCTAGAGATGCTCTTAGCCCGAAAATAAAAACAATCAAGACCTGACACGCGCCACACAGGGGGACAGATGGAGCGAGCGAATAAACCAAAGAGAAAAGTCTGGAAAAATCCTTGACTTCATAGAGCCGATCTGAATCGGACCCTGAATTCTCAATCCTTGAAATTAGCACCCTATACTTGTCAATTCTGGTCAATCTGTCTTTAGACCTGTTTGTCACGCCGGGAGAAAGGTCAATCCCGAACGGGATGCTCACGTGTCATCTACATGTTCTTCCTCACAACTTGTCGCAAATAATAACTGTGTTACTTAGCAGTGGTTGCCTCTCCATTTATATGGTCGAGGAAGAGATTAGCATGCTTGACATTGTGGATATGCATGCCATACATGTTTGTGGTCTTGAAGTGGGGAGAAGATATGTGTGACAAGTGGACTAGCTTAGTCACTGAGAGAAGTTATCATCCCACTAGGGATTATCTGTTTCTCAGCACCCCAAAATTGGTCTAGATCGGGAGAAGGTCAGGATTGACCGGGATCGATAAGTACGGAGTGCTAATTTTAGGGATTGAAAGTTCAGGATTTAATTCAAATTGGCTCTACGAGTTAAATGTTTTGCTTTAGATTTTTCTCTAAACCAAATAGCGCTATGATTTGTGCAGATCCGACGGTCACGAAAAATAGCCTGAAGCGAATTTAAAAATAGATGACTCAAAATTAGAAAAATTGTTATTTTATACATGTGAAATTTCACATGAATTATCTTTATAAATGCCATCAAACAAAATTTAAAAGGCCCGTGGCAACACATGGGCATTGTACTAGTACAAATAACAAATGAACCTCACAAGTTTGGAAGTGCAAAACATAGTATTGCCACAAAAGATATGAAAAGTGTTGGAATAGTCGCTCGAATAGACCAAAGAGAAACCATCTCGACCTCACACGGATGAGTGTTAAAAAAGAATGGAGAGAGTATTCAAATTCACATCAAATTTATATAGGAGGCTAATCGAAATGAATTTTGGTGGCACCATTGTTTTGGTCGTGCTAAATGTAGCACTGTTGTATGGCTACATAGAGGACACCCATATATCGAGAAACTTTTGTCTCTTGATTGTAACCTTGTAGTAATGGAATAAACCTTGCATTTCTCCCCCAAAAGATGGCATTTGTAGGAAAGGAATCCATAAGGATTAGAATCATGGAAATAACCTCGAAAGAATACAAAGAGTAGCATAAGCTTGTTTTAGCTTCATATGCATGCGTGTCAATGTTGCATCCCATAAGTAAGGTAGATGCACTGTTACGGTTATTGGTATGATATATGCAGATATCGGTCATCCGTTGCAAAATAGGACGGCTTGGAAAGCAGAGGACCAGTATCATTGATGGACTAACGAAACAGTCAAACCATCTATTTTCCAATGAGTATAGTTTTTTATGATCGATGTGAACCAAATTAGCGTAACATATGATGACAAATAAGAGCATCTCCAGCCGCGTCCTCAGAAATGCCTCCCCAGGCGATTTTTTCACGCCTGTGTCGAAAAAACGGCCAATCGCGTTCCAGGAGCCCGATTTTCGCCAGCCTGGGCCAAAATCAAGCCGAACCCGGCGCGCTAGGGGGCGCCCGGGGGCACCGGGGCAAGTTGTTTTGGCACGAAGCAGCCACAGGCCCGCTGAGTCAGCAAGACGGACGCTTCATCGCCCTCATCATCTCGGTTCCCGTGGGAATCAATGCCAAGGCTGCCGCGCTGCCGCTGCCGGTCAGCCTTGCCATTGATTCCTCACGGGCGGCGCGTCACGGGGCGGCGCGCCGACGCCTCCCCTCCCGCGCACGCGTACACATTGTCGTGGCTATATAAGCCGGTGGCCTCCCTCGCCTCTGGCCACACCAGCCCTAGCCGCCGAGCTCTGCCTCTCCCGTGCGCCGCCGCCGAGCCCTCCCTCTCCCTCTCCTGTGCACCGCCACCTAGTCCTCCCTCTCCTTCTCCCGATGGCCGAACGTTTCCCCGGCGACGAGGCGACGGCCAATGGCTTCGTCCGCCGCTCTCTCCGCGAACGGGAGTTGTGACTCCTGTTCGAGGCCAACATCCCGGCGCCGCCGGACATGCGCGCCGGGCCGATGGGGTGGAGGCTCAACAACGGGGGAGTGCCCATTCCCCCGTTGCCCGACGCCGTGGCGCCGCACCCTACTTCGCCGTCGAGGTAGAGATCGTGCGCTCCTCCCTCACCGACGAGCAGCTCGCCCTGCCCTAGTACGCCGCCGACAACCACGCGGCGTGGACGGCGTACTTCGAGCGCCGTCAGCAGCAGAGGCTGACGTCCACCAACGGGGCGCCGGTGGTGGGCGGCACGAAGAACAACGAGGGGCGCCACATGTGGTGGGGCGTCCCCGGCCGCACGCTCGAGGGCGTGCTGACGCACCTTGAGGGCGGCAACAACCCGCCGCTAGCATACCCTCCCCCGGCGAGGGCGGCCGCCCCGGCACACCGCCGACGCTCCGGGTAATGGATGCCCAGGAGGTTTGGCTCCTCCTTGTCTTCCTCCTCGCACTCTTCTTCTCGCTCCTCCGGCTCTCCGGCGCTGCTCGGCGTCAAGGCCGAGCCCGCGGCGGAGATGCCGCTCGGCGGGCGCACTCGCAGCGCCGGCATCGTCATCAACAAGGGCGGCCAGTGCGCCTCCTCGTCGGCTCCTCCGCGCTTCGTCAAGCCAAAGATGGAGCCGGGGCTCGCGCCGGTGAAAACGGAGCCGGGTCTCCCCGCCGTGAAGACGGAGCACGACGAGTTGAGCTCGACGACGACGCGGCCCTAGAATGGGCGTGCAAGGACTCCCTGAAGATGGCGAGGGAGCGCCAATGCGCCGCCCTTCGGCGGTTCGAGCAGCGCCGCCGGGGCCGCGACAAAGGAGGAGTCGTCGTCATCGAAGACAGCGACGACGACGACGCGCCGCCGCCACCAGTCCGCCATGGTGACGCCGGTCAAGGGTCCACCAGGGACGGCCATGTCAAGGAGGAGAAGGCCGCCGCCGACGACGGCGGCGAGGATGGCGGAGACGACGGCAACTACTCGGCGCTCAGCGATTTCTTTTTTTAGTTATATTTGCTATGTAATCGGCCGAACATGTCTAATATATGCCAAAGTTTGCCGAAATTTAGCCTTGTTTAACCGAACTTCGTCGAACTTTTTTTTTTTGAAAAATTAGACACATCTGGAGGCACCCCTGGGGCCGGCGACTGGGGACTAACTCACCCCAGGCCTTTTTTTGCGCTGGCTCGCCCTCAGACGGTGATTTTAGACGCCCTGGAGGGGCCAGCGGCTGAAGATGCTCTAAGCAACTCGACAATGACCTTTTCCACGCTACTGCCAGCAAGAAAACTGGACGTGTGCACGGACAGAGCCCATCCACCGGCCTCACTCGCATCCACAGAGCGTACGAACCTGGGATGCTCCAGGATTATTATAGGGACCACACAGGGTTCAGATACGTGCATGCCATTCAACTACGTACCTCACTGGGGCACGCCAGCCCCACGAGGAACCAGGAAACAGCGATAGCACCCACCGCCAAGGCCGCACAGTGCCAAAGTTTTCGAAACCGTTCGGTCCTAGACCCATGTGCCAGCCAGCTCAAAGGCAAACCAGTACTATATAGGCACTCGCCACGACAGTTAGCTACCAAAAACATCTTCTACAAAAAGAAGAGCAAGAAACTACATGCACTAAAGCTGGTACTACCTAGCATTAAGATTGTGATAGGGGACGGAACAAACATACTAACTGGACAATCGAGGGCAATGCAATTACTAACACACCAGGTTACTTCCTTGCAACTGCTGATGATACCAAAGTTATGAGCCACCACTACTATTATGGAATAGAATATCACTGACTTGACTAAAAATGTCATAGAATAGTCAACACTTATTGCTCACAACTAGTTTGTTGATGGGATTCATACATACCAACACTGACTCTATCTGGTCAATTTAATCGATGGATTGTTTAGCTCACAACGGTAGCACCAAATTGAATGTGAATTGTGATCGGCAAATTCACTTTTCTTGCTTACTGTTAGGTGGCGACACTTGTTGAATTGAGAGGGCCAGTGATCGTCCGACACCCGGTAGGGCTCCACGTTGATCTCTGATAACCGTGCGCCGGGAAGTACCAGTCGGGGGCAAGAACGTTTATGGAATTATAGTGGGTCCCTGGGAAGGAGTGGTAGGAGATGGGATTTAAGGGGAGTGAGGGAGGGAGCAGAGGAGGAACGAGAACTCACATTGAGTTCCTTCAGCACCACGGGGGACCTACGGTGAGAGCAGTTGCGTAGGAGAGCACCAGTGAGGTCGTAGAAGTCTTCCTTGATCTCCTTTGCGGAGAGCATTGCAAAGAACCATGGCCTGTCGAGCGCATAGGCGCGGATCAACTTCCGCGGGCACTCGGCTGCCTGCGGTGTCGCACCCGCAGCTTCCACGGCTGAGTGGAACGTCATAGTAGGGTGGTAGAAGCGGCGGCGGGTTTCAAAAACCATAGAGAAACCGCCTTGGTGACCTTAGAGGAGTCGTTATCCACAAGGTTGTTGGTTCCTAGTACCGCCATCACCTCGTCGAGGCCGAGCTTTAGCCTTTGGCTGAACTCGTTGTGAGGAGGAGCCTCTAGCGGTGATGATAGCTTCACTAGCGCGGTTAACGGGAGGGCACCGTAACCCCCGTTGGCTCCCGCACATCTTAGACTCCATCTCCCGAATGAGCAGGATATCGCATCGACAACTCATATTCCCATCACCCCTCAATGTTTGGTACAGTACACAATTTTTTACGAAGACCACATACTCTTCACAAGTTTGGTCTATCTAAACAGGCGTTAGATTTCATCTCCCAAATGATGAGGATATCACATAAAAAATTTATACTCCCATCACCCATCTTTGGAGCAAATTTTTTTTTACGAAGATCACGCACAGCAGAAAGAGAAATTTTGGACTAGGATGTCCCTACTAGGTCTTAATTGCGCTCATGAAATCTTACCAAATTTGAGGGGAAGCCGGTCGTTGATCGCCGAGAGAGGGAACACTACGAGATGTGAGGAGAGAGAACACATCGGATGTAATGGTTAGACAATTAATCGCCTCCTCCCATAGATTGATAGGTAGCCCAAAATTTACTCTCTACCCTGATTTTTAGGGCAAGATTAGAAGTTGGATTCTTTTGTGAGCCATGGGCTACCTAACTTGGGACTAAATCATTTGAAATTTATGCCGCCTATTTTAGGTTGGAAATGTGCTATGAATCTTTTGGGTCGTGTTGCATATTTTTTTATGAAATACATTGTTTCAAATGGACAATAAATGACTTGAGATTAATCATATGTATTAGGAATACAAACAAAAAATGAATCTGACAAGTTTGGGAGTGCAAAATATAGTGCAACCACAAAAGACATGGAAACTGTTGGAACAGTCGCTCAGACAGAACAAAGAAAACCCATCGGGGATGAGTGTTAAAAAGAGATTGGAGCCAATACTCAAATTTACATGGAATTGAGATATAGGAGGACAGTCCAAACAAATTTTGGTGGCACCATTCCTTTGATCCAAATGGCATTCATAGGAAAGGAAACCATAAGGATTAGAATCATATAAATAACCTCCAAATGATATAAAGAATAGTTTAAGGTAGATGCACTGTTAGGGTTATCAGTACGATCTGCCGATCTCGACCATCCGTTGCAAAACCGGGCGTCTTGGCGAGTAGAGGACGGGATCAATGATGGACTAACGAATAAATCAAACCATCTATTTTCAAGTAGTATGGTATTTTTTTGATTGATATGAACCAAATTCGTTTAACATATGCTAACAAAAAAGCGGCTTAGAGATAACCTTTTGGGGGCTTCTGCGAGCAAGAAACTAAACGTGTGCATTGATAGAGCCCATCCACAGATCTCACACCTAGAAAGTGTATGAACTGTGCTACATCATTGAATCATGGGATGCTCCACGAGGACGATAGGTACCACCTAGGGTTCAGATCATACCTGGCCATGGACATCCCGGCCTGGACGGCCCGACCCGACCCGGCCCAAAAAAGCCTGACCCGATCTTGCCCATGGGCCATGCTTGGGCCTAGATTTTGAGCCCGATGACCGCCAGGCTGGGCTTGGGCCTGTCATATTTGCAATTTAAGGAAGAGGCCCAGCGGGCTTTTTGATTGATGGGTCGGGCTTGGGCCTGAATTTTAGGCCTGACGCCCAAGCCGGGATGGGCTCGGGCCTAGTTTTTTGCATCGGGTTTTGGTAGGCCCGGCCCGACAGATGACTAGGTATAGTTCAGATACATGCCTTTCATTCAACTACCTTACTCGGACCTCCCTGACACGCCAGCCCCATGAGGACTCAGGAAACAAACAATGAACTACGCATTGCTCACCGTTCGGTCCCCGGGCCCACGTTCCAGCCCGTAGTATTGTCACTCGTCACGACAGATAGCTACCAAAAACATCTTCTAGAGAAAGAAGAGCAAGAAACTGTATGTAGTACTAGCATTAGGATTGCAATAGGTGATAGACGTTAACGAATAAACTAACTGGATCATCGAGAGCAATGCGAGTACTAATAAACTACATTACGTCCTTCCAATTTTTGATGATATCAAAGTTACGAACCACTACTGGTCCTACTCCCTCCGTTTAAAAAAAACTTGTCTCTTAAATGGATGTATCTAGCATCAAGTTAGTGCTAGATACATTCATTTAAGGAATAAGCTTGGGACAAGTTTTTTTGGACAGGGAGTACTACAGAACTGTTGGGGAACGTAGTAATTTTAAAAAAATTCCTACGCACACGCAAGATCATGATGATGCTAGCAACGAGAGGGGAGAGTGTTTTCTACGTACCCTCGTAGACCGAAAGTGGAAGCGTTAGCACAACGTGGTTGATGTAGTCGTACGTCTTCACGATCCGACCGATCAAGTACCGAACGCACGGCACCTCCGAGTTCTGCACACGTTTAACTCGATGACGTCCCTCGAACTCCGATCCAGCCGAGTGTTGAGGGAGAGTTTCGTCAGCACGACGGCGTGGTGACAATGATGATGTTCTACCGACGCAGGGCTTCGCCTAAGCACCGCTACAATATGATCGAAATGGATTATGGTGGAGGGGGCACCACACACGGTTAAGAGATCAAGAGATCAATTGTTGTGTCTTTGGGGTGCCCCCTGCCCCTTTATATAAAGGAGTGGAGGAGGGGGAGGGCCGGCCCTCTCTATGGCGCACCCTAGGGGAGTCCTACTCCCACCGGGAGTAGGATTCCCCCTTTCCTAGTAGAACTAGGAGCCCTTCCAAGTAGTAGGAGTAGGAGGTAAGGAAAGGGAAGGGAAAAAGAGAAGGAAGGAAGGGGGCGAAACTCTCCCTCAACGTTTGTCAAGCAGGTAATAAATGACGTGTGGTGAAAGGAAGATTTACAAATCTGAAAAACATATGAATCTGGTAGGCTTGCAAGTACAGAACATAGTATTGTCACAAAAGACATGAAGATTACATGTCATTTCAACATAACAAAGGAAAAGTTTCTTTGTCCTACATGGAGGAGTGTTAAAAAAAGATTGTTGTGAATGTTCAAAATGCCCCTAGATCATAACCCTAGTGGATGGTGGAATCTTGCACAACTTTGGGTTGTCTAAACATGCCTTGGGTCTCATCTCCCAGTCACATCAAACAACTTACACAACCCCACCCCTCAATATTTGGCGCGAATTTTTTACAAAGATCACAGCCAGCAAAAGGGCATTTTTGGACTGAGATGTCCCTACTAAGTATTAATTGCGGTCCTGAAATCATGCCAAATTTGAGGGACAACGGGTCATTAATGGCCGAGAGAGCGAACAATGTGAGATGGAGAGTAATCTCTACTTCTAATGGACGAATTGGTTGAATAGTCCCCCCACTTCACCGTTTTTCAACCGGTTTATTTTCAACCGGTTTTTTTCCATCAAATGACCCCCACCCCCACGCCCACCCACCGAAAAGCGCCCAGCGAACCGGGGAGAGATCCGTTGATTTGGCTAAGGTAGGAAAGAATCTATTATTTGTTTGCTAAAGCAAATTGCATTAATGGAAGAGATCCGTTGATTTGGCTAAGGTAGGAAATAATCTATTCTTTGTTTCCTAAAGAAAAATTGCATTAATGAGAGAGATCCATTGATTTGGCTAAGGTAGGAAAGAATATATTATTTGTTTCCTAAAGCAAATTGCATTAATGGGAGAGATCCGTTGATTTGGCTAAGGTAGGAAAGAATCTATTATTTGTTTGCTAAAGCAAATTGCATTAATGGAAGAGATCCGTTGATTTGGCTAAGGTAGGAAAGAATCTATTCTTTGTTTCCTAAAGAAAAATTGCATTAATGAGAGAGATCCGTTGATTTGGCTAAGGTAGGTAAGAATCTATTATTTGTTTCCTAAAGCAAATTGCATAAATGGGAGACTTTGGCTAAGGTAGGAAAGAATCTATTATTTGTTTGCTAAAGCAAATTGCATTAAAGGAAGAGATCCGTTGATTTGGCTAAGGTAGGAAAGAATCTATTATTTATTTCCTAAAGAAAATTGCATTAATGAGAGAGATCCGTTGATTTGGCTAAGGTAGGAAAGAATCTATTATTTGTTTGCTAAAGCAAATTGCATTAATGGAAGAGATCCGTTGATTTGGCTAAGGTAGGAAAGAATCTATTCTTTGTTTCCTAAAGAAAAATTGCATTAATGAGAGAGATCCGTTGATTTGGCTAAGGTAGGTAAGAATCTATTATTTGTTTCCTAAAGCAAATTGCATTAATGGGAGAGATCCGTTGACTTGGCTAAGGTAGGAAAGAATCTATTATTTGTTTGCTAAAGCAAATTGCATTAAAGAAAGAGATCCGTTGATTTGGCTAAGGTAGGAAAGAATCTATTATTTATTTCCTAAAGAAAATTGCATTAATGAGAGAGATCCGTTGATTTGGCTAAGGTAGGAAAGAATCTATTATTTGTTTCCTAAAGCAAATTGCATTAATGGGAGAGATCCGTTGATTTGGCTAAGGTAGGAAAGAATCTATTATTTGTTTGCTAAAGGAAATTGCATTAATGAAAGAGATCTGTTGATTTGGCTAAGGTAGGAAAGAATCTATTATTTGTTTCCTAAAGAAAATTGCATTAATGAGAGAGATTTGTTGATTTGGCTAAGGTAGGCGGTTTTTGCGGTTCTTGGCGGCTCAGTGTGAGGTGGGGCGAGGTACAAAAAAATATCATGGAAGGTGAGACGGAAAAAAACCTGGGAGGTGGGAGTTGTCCCTGGTTAACCTACGAAATTTCATAGATTTTTTTAGGACGAAAAAAAACCAGTGGAGGTGGGACGAAAATTGGCCGGCGGAGACTACCACCTCCCACTACTGACTTTTTTTCCGTCCGGTTTTATTTCATCCCACCTCCCACTACTGACTTTTTTCTTAATTAATAACTCCACCCTCCTGCTGGTTTTTTTCTAATCTAATTCAATCTATTGATCCTTCCTTAGTCACAATGCACTTACATGTAGCCCCGACAGATCGGTTTCCATATGAAATAAAACACAATCATCAATCAATCCTTGGTTCTCTTTTATAGGACTTGTTGCCATACATGAACCATACGATAACTTCCATATACAAAATAAAGGGAAACACAATCAGGTTTCCTTCCTTTCCAAAGTTCTAGCCACCGACCCCCTCCCCAGACCGCGTTCTTTTTCCCATGCCACCATCGACAATCTGCTCTCCCATTTCCTCGTCCTCCCCACGTTGTGAAGTTCCAACGCACAACTACACAAACACCAGTGACATAGAAAACCACCGCCTCCTCCTCCGCGCCACCGCCTACTCTATTTTTCCCCTCTGTGTGGCGACCTGAATGGAAGGCGGTGGATCTGGGATGCGCCTGGTTCCACAAGACGTCAGGCGTAAGGAAGGATGGAAAACCACCGGCTGGATGGCCAAGGGTGGCCCATTGAAGGTTTGAAACCTCCTATGGCGTAATTTTGTGCAACCTGCATGAAGATTGTAGGAGCTATCCATGTGGTCGTTCCATCGGCAACAAGTACGTATTGGATAGCACATAATTTGAAATTCTTGACGGAGTTGACTGACCATGACTTTGACTCTCACAATGTTGCATGTTCTTCGGAGTTGACTGGTGGCGTTTTTAGGTTATTACTACCATGAAGATGAGAGGAACATCGAGAAAAATCCTTTCCCTAAAAAATGGATGGGAGGAATATCTTGGTCTATGATTTCATGATGAATAGGACCCTGAGAAAGCAGTGGATGATGCCCCGTTGATTCTCTTTGAATTCGGCTACTGTGGGAATGTGTATAGTCAGGCTTGGAGTGAGCGCTCCATGCATGTGTGTCAGTGGCACTCAGAGATTGGTTGTGCCGCTCTTGTGAGGGTGTGTGGGAGTGGTGTGCTCGAGACACGCCAATCTCGTGAGCAGGTGCGGAGATGAGTTGCACAAGAGAAACATTGGTGGGATGAACCCAAACCTTTATTTTTTTTCTAATATGAATTATCCTTCCTTCTTAGAAAAACATGTTTTGAGTAAAGTTATCTTTACTATAGACATATATTGACAATTAATCAAGTATCAACATCATTGCATGCTTATTGCGTGGAATGTGTGTCCCAATGTTGACAGAAGGTATAAAAAGATTGTCTTGGAATTATTATTTTCTTGGGAAGATATTGCCCTGAATTCTCATTTCTCATCAGAAATTTAGTATCCATTTTCGTTGATCTTATTTGCAACATGTACAAGTCAGTAATAATCTAAGGGGGTGCCCTACCGGAGAAGATTATGATAGTTGGACAAGAAACTTGGTACTGTCGTGCAAGGTAGAGGTAGGAGAAATAGGAGATAAAAGCATGCATGGTGGGAGAAGGAAGTCGAGTGTCGCGTGGTAGCTCAGACATGGAGTGTGGAAGAAAGACAATGACGAGATGTATGTACCTACTAGATCATGACCATGAGATATCATCCCATAAAAATGGCCTTTGACTCTCATGTCACATGAATTTTCTCTTTGTATATATATATTTGTTAGTCCGTGGCAACGCACGGACACTTAGCTAGTTTAGACTAGTAACATCACATTTTACTAAGCTATGTTACTACCTCCACAGTGGGTAGTAACGTGTGTGTTCTCATGTTATGGTTCATTTATTAGCCTATAAACTCATATTATCTTGGTATGTGATGTTACAGTAACTAGCTAAGTTACCATCATCATCTTTCTCATCATTAAATGTGTGCCACATAAGCAAAATTATCTTGAAAAATGTGATGTTACTAGTGATGTTACTCCCACTATGGCCAGCCTGAGGGGAGAGAATGCATCGAATGTAATTGCTAAAGCATTAATCGCCTTCTCCAATAGATTGCCTAGAATTTGGTCGCTACCATGATCTCAAGGGGCAAGATCAGAAGTCTGGTTCCTTTGTGAGCCTTGGGTTGCCTAACCCAGGACTAAATCTTTGAAAATTATGCCTTCTATTTTGGGTTGGAGATGTGCTACGAATCTTTTGGGTCGAGTTGCATGGAAATGTCTTATGAAATACATCATTTCAACTGACAATAAAATGACTTGAGATGAATAAGAGTATTAGGGATCTCTACTTCTAATGTCTGAGTTGGTTGAATAGTACGGTTTATTTTCGTCTCACCATTTTCAACCGTTTTATTTTGCTGGGTTTTTTTCGTCCCCTCTCCCACCCCGTTGGTTTAGTTTCGCATCACCCTCTCATACAACGAAAAAAATCTGAAAGGGTCAGAACTTTTCATACTGACGCAAGTTATTTAGTAATATCTTTATGTGAAAGAATCAATCACGGTCAATTTCTAGAGTTCAAATCTAAATTAATTACCTTAAATCGCTCAATCACATTAATTAGGAAACAAATAATCAGTTTTAAGAAATCTCATTATTAAAGCATTTATGTACCTACTTAATTTGTAATGGAATATAATCTCATTATTCTCTACTCCTATAATGTGCCAGTGCGTACGTCGTTTCATTCGCTGGTTCCCTCCCCTCTCCATCGATCGAAAGTCGCCAGCCCTACCCCTCGCACGATCTCCACCACGTTTCCAGTTTTCTTTTTTTTTCTATCCAAAAAAATCAGATCGCAATCCATCTTTCCTTTAGTGCACATCTCTCCTGTAAAAATTCGGGACACATGCCCTTCCTTCTCATTAACATGAGTTTCTCCTGAATCTCTACTCCTAATGTGCCAGTACGTACGTCGTTTCGTTCGCTCGTTCCCTCCCCTCTCCATCGATCGAAAGAAGTCGCCAGCCCTACCCCTCGCACGATCTCCTCCACGTTTCTAGTTTTCTTTTTTTTTTCTATCCAAAAAATCAGATCGCAATTCATCTTTCCTTTAATGCACATCTCTCCTGTAAAAAATCGGGACACATGCCCTTCCTTCTCATTAACATAAGTTTCTCCTGAATATCTAGGATGCAGTCCTCTCCTTCCCACTAATCTCTTACTAGCTATACCCGCGCGGCGCCACGCCGTGCCCGATTGATACTTAGTGTTTGTAGGTGGCATCTTTGTTGTACACATTGAATTTTAAATTAAAATAACAAAATTATGAGAATAATGTTGTATTCTCAACAAATAAGTAATATATAGAAGCAAACTGACAAGGATAAATTTATTGTCACTATTCGTGATGCATTCTAGATCGATAACAGACGCTATGTAAAGTTTGCATCGGTCAAACAATATAAATTGATGAAACTGTACTCTCTCTCTCTCTCTCTCTCTCTCTCTCTCTCTCTCTACTCACAAAAACACATGTTTTACATACTGGGTCTCAAATTCATCAACACTAAATATACAAGTGCACAGATAAGTGCTCTACATGTTTGTACAAACTAAAGAAAATTCATTACCACTGAACAGAAGTACTACAAAACATACAAAGTCATTGGCACCGAACATCTAATTCCCTGTTGTACTACTTCCTTGTTCACCAAGGGCTGATTAATCTGCATCACATGATTGATAGACTGACAGCCTATAATTATATTCATTTTTTATAAAGAATGTGCTATTTTTTTGTTAAAATTGTGCTAGTGTCATGGTGAAACAGATTGCATAGATGGTTGATTTTCATTGTGAAAAATATTGTGTAAAAACATTTCACTATATTTGTCCATTATTCTCCTCAAACATGGATCACTGATATGTTTTAATTTGGTTAGATTGACGGTTTGGCAAAAAAAATATTAAAATAGAAGATGATAACTCGGCCAGCTTACACCAAGTCGGACACTGAAGCGGTTTTCGATTCCACCACAAACCTAGGAACTAACCATTACTCTCTCCAAATCTGTGGAGCATCTCATCCTTTGTAGCGATCTGGTATCAACACACGGGACTGGCATCATATAAGAAAGCCAACATGATAAGATCACACCCGTCAGGAAAAAGGCAGAGATTTTTTTGTTACTCTTCCTGCTTCTTTTCAACTTCCTCTTTTACCAGATCAAAGTAAGGCGATCTGCAGTTACCAAAAGGATAGGTAAAGATCATGATTGTTTAGTTAATCAAGCAATGGTGGTGCAATACTAAACAAAGATAACAAACGGCAACCACGGTGATCATTCTATGAAATAGTATATGATAACATCATACATTTTCGCAGTACAATCAAAAATAAAATGATTACTTATAGGAAAATGCATTATTTTCTGTCTTTTAGTACTTCGGGGAGGACAAATAGTGTAACATGACACCAGATCAGCAACTTCCTTGAATCTGACATGCTTATATCATTTCATAATATGGCCTTGCACTTGAGATTCCAAATAGAAGAATGGTTGGCCGTTTCTTCTAGTTAATTATAATATAGACAGATAGTATACAATATAGGCTTGCACACAAGACTCAAATGGGAACATGGTAAGCCGTTTCTTCTAGCTAGTTGTTCCATTGACAAAAATATAATGGAAAATATCATCATGATCTATACCAAGTGCAAGGTACATGTGCAGAACAAACTATAGAAGGGATACCATAGAACAGTAGAGAAAAATCAGTCCTACACCTCACCAAAGTCTTTCTTAGCCTGTTATGACTTCCCTTCCTCCTGAAGTCTCGTATGTATTTCCTTCTAAAGCCTCATACAGTGCGCTTGAGATATATTCTTTTCAAGCTCCTCACTCAAAGAGCAAAAGAAATGTAATGAAAAAATCACGAAAAATAACAGTACTGCATCGGTAATGTATTCATATGGGGCCTTGCAAATAGGTGTAAATTTCAAAAAGAAAAGTTATGTTTATCTTTTCATCGTATTTTCTGGCAAGAACTTGGTGGATTATAAATTATCTATATAATGTGATTGTTATGAAAAAAAATAAACACGATATATTTGACATAAGAACACGACAAAGGGGGAAATTTCCTTCTCCAACAAGGCATATAGAACTGTCATTAAAAAAGAATGGCAATTGCCCAGCAAACCTATGGAGTAGTCGATAATCCTATTGTCAGCTCATTTTACACATGAATTTCACATACAGTAGTAGGATATAGAGTTCTCTTTGTTAATAAATTAGGCCATGTTTGCAGGCATTAAACATCTTATAGTCCAGTCTAATGCCAATTTAAAATTGACACGGCTGCGCAATACTGCAGAGGAGGAGACCCGCATGATATGCACGTCTACCATGATATGCACGTCTACCATCTTGTACATCTGAAAATGCTTGTACAGTGTGCTGCCTAAATACAATCTGATCTAGTACAAAACTGAAGCAACTTAGACTATCAGGGAGTTAAATCACAAAATCTATTGACCCATATATCTAACAAAAGAATAAGAATTATCAACATCGGTCCAATCTGGAGTAAGTTTATAAACTGGACTATCATCAAATCTTCTCAAAAATGAAAATGATGCTTTGCTAACTGGATGAAAAAAAGATACGGCAGCTCACTGTTACATATCACTAACCATAACTGCCATAGAGCAGGAATCTTGTTCATATAAATTGAATTTATATGTACTAATTTATGGCCACTATAAGAGATGACTACACACCAAAGGAAAACTCCAATGAAATCGACCGCTGACATATTGTCACTAAAAATATGTAACCGCTGAAAGGAACATGATATAGAGTATTTGAGGAGATGGACAAAGGAACATAGTTGAAGGCAGCATCTAGTTTTTTGAGCCTTGTCATTTTGATTCCCATCGTAACTCCAAACCTATTACAACATAAGATTTGTCTATGCTCTCAGCTGTAACAATTATCTTTTTTGTCACAAACTCTTCAGCAAAACAACAACAATCAATTGTGAGTAAAAACTAACTGGCAATCTGATTCATTCGAGTTATTTACCCAAAACCACCACACTTGGGGCTAGGGTAACAACTTAGTACCACATTTGCGTCAGGGCATAAAAAACCACCGAAATTGCGCCTAACATGTAACGCAGAGCACTGATGCTTGCTGGGATTTGGTCACGAAAACAGCCAAACTGACAGGTAGGACCTGCTTGTCGGAATGACGTGGCAAAGACCAAGTACAAAAAAAATGTGTTGACTAGGTGAGATGGCAGATGAGATGCGGGCCCTGCCTGTCATTGACTACGCGTTCATCTTCATCCCATCTTTATTCCTTAGGAGCATTGCATCGAGCAGCTTGTGGGCGGCCGAGCCGAGAGCTCCATGGCCATGGCAGCCGAGTCCCTGCTCAAACTAGGCCCGGGCCGCCTCAGCCTGTTCCCTGCACGCCATGAACCATCGAATCTGGCCGCCGCCCCTGCCGGCATGGACGGCCGAGCCGAGAGCTTCATGGCCACCATGGCCGCCGCAGCCGAGCCCTGCTCAAGCTAGCGCAGGGCCACCTTACTCTTGGCGTCGACGTGCTGGCCTGCGGGCAGGGCAATTGAGGAGGCACAGATCCCGCGAAGCTTCCTGTACACGGCGACTGCGTCGAGCGGCGCGACGGAGTTCGCTGGCGAGTCCGCCATGGACGACGACGTGTATGCCCTCGCCTTCTTCTTCACGCATGGCGTCGGCTTGCTGGCTTGCAGGCATGGCTAGCGAGGAGGCGCAGGTCCCGCGGAACTTCCTGGACACGGCGACTCCGTCGGGCGGCGCGACGGCGTTCGCTTCCGAGTCTGCGCTCACCTTCTTTTTCCTGTACACAAATATGCGCTCACCTTCTTCTTCACGCATGCGTGCTCACGCATGGCGTTGACGCGTCTGAGCAAGCATACATGCTCAAGGTGAGCCACTCTCCCCTTCCCTGCGTGGCCACAACTTGGCTCGACCGGCACCATGCCCGCGCCGCTGCGTATGCCAGCTTCGTGAGCTGGCGGACGGGATGGAGGCGTTCCTCTACTCACTACTCCCGCCGTTCCTTTGGTCACTGCTCCGGCGTGGCCATGTGTTGTGACTCCTTCAGTGGCCAGAGGATGAACGCACATAAGGTGCTCGATGGAATGCTTCATAGAGAAAAATGGTGTGAAGAAGATGACTTTCTAGTCATTGACAGATGGGGCCCCCGGCTCATTTGCCACATCAGTCGGTCAAACTTTTTGGTCTTGGCCACGTCAGCCCGACAGGTGGGCCCAATGTGTCAGTTCCGCTATTTTCGTGAGCAAATCAGACAATCAATGCTCTTCGTTATTCGTTAGGCGCAAATCTGGTGGTTTTGTGTGCCCTGGCACAAATGTGGTAGTAAGTTGTTACCCTAACCCCAAGTGTGGTGGTTTTAGGTAAATAACTCGATTTATTCATATAAAATGAAGTAGGTGTTCATGGAACCAAATATCTAGTATGATGTAGCACACTGTGAGTCAAGTCAATTTCTTTATGCAACTACATAATCAGCAAGATCTATTTTGTGACCTTCATCGGCAAATTTTCTGATCTGCTACCTTATCTTCATCTATAGCTCCAAAACAGCATAAAAGGGGAAAGAGAAAACAAATTATGTGCAGCCAGAAGGAACTTGAGGCTTGAGATATTTCTGACCTGTAGATTTTTAATGAGCAGACTACTGTACAGGGGAGATGCTACGACAAATGTAAAAGAGGAACCATCAGAAAAGGGAGAGGCAGAGAGTGATGCCCTATGAGAAGGTTGGAGAGAAGCGCCCGTGGGAGGATGTGGGCAGCAGACATAGGAGGGGCAGGGGGGAGCTGCGCGGGAGAGGCAGAGAAGCGCTATTGAAGGTAAAGAAGAAGCATGATGGAAGAGGTGGGGAGCAACCATGGGAGCGGCCATGGGAGGGGAAGGAGGAACAACGGGAGAAGGGGAATGAGGAAGAAAACTTGAGGGGCCGAGAAAAATCACCTGATCCTCATCTTCTGCTTTAAAGCATTAAGCGAGTAGACGCCGCGGCCTGAGCTACTTTGAAACATGGACAGAGGGAGGAGGCGCGACCGATCAAAACATGAAATCGGGGCAAGCAGGAAGAAATCGCACGAACCCTCAACACCGACTGGATTTGTTCGCTGCTCGACATGGATCAGAATTAATAAATTACTACTACAGTCGTGTGTGCTTACAGGTGAACTACAGCTCGCTGGGCTGGATCTAGACGACGCCCTGTCCCATGGCCATCAGATGCCCGGGATGCTTCAATCCAAGGCTAATTCACTCTGGAAGTTCCCTCTCAAGCTCCAGCCGCCGCCGGTGGAAGAACTTGATCGAGATCTCGGGGCCGCCATGGGAAGAGCTGCGGTAGACGTGGCAATCTTCCTCGATGATCGGGGCGTGGAAGAGGATGTCGGCGGACGGGACAACCCTACCGCCGCCGCTCCAGCACTCGATCGTGCTTCTGTGGCTCGAGGTAACCATCCCCACCGCGTCGGTTGCGCTTCCTGTACGCCATCTCCGATGGCTCCCCTGCCACCAGCTCGGCCATGGGGAGAGGAGATGCGGAGAGGGGCTGCGCGAGAGGGGAGACAGGAGCTCGACGGTGAGGTTAGGAGGGCCGGGAGGAGGCGAGATAGGGACCGTCAGCTAGGAGAAGAGTCACTTTTTATAGTCATCTACAGCGGTGCGACGGTTGCGCTGGATTGGACGGGATCCTTCTAGCGAGCTCGCTAGTCCTGACAGATCTCGAGAAGAGCTGGGACAGCGACAGCACAAACGGACCGACAGCGGCCGAACAGCAGAAAGCGACGCAACAGATGGACCAACAACGGCTAGCGCAAACAGCGAACCTGACAACGACACAGAAAAAATCCAACGGCCAATAGAAACGAAAGAAACAACCACGCCAGCCTACCCCACATGCAATCAAAAATGCTAAACCACCAAAGGAATCATCACACCAGTTCAAAAAATATGAAACAAAAAACCGAAGCCACAACGCGTTTCTACCCCGCCCCGTACCAAAGTAATACCACGCGCCAGAACCAAAACTCACCAAGAGTCACTTTCATCCAAATGGCTGAATCTCAACGCAAAAACTTTGCTTGGAATAGAGGCTTGAGTGAGGATATATATGCCTGCAAAGAGAGCCTTGGCTCAGTGGTTGGGCATGCGGTTGTGCAGCCTAACGACCCGAGTTCAATTCCTAGAATTGACAGGTGATGCACAGGGGTTTTCCCCCGTTTATTGAGGATCAAGTTTGGTGTGTGGTGAAACCACTCATCAAGAAATATCTTGATACTCATTTAAAAATATCCGAGGACCATGTTTATCTTGGTACTCATACTAAAATGGCCGTATGCATCCCTAGTTGATGCAGAGGCCGGGAAGTGAAATTCTCTCCCATTTTTAAGGACGCCTTGGGCTCCTCCCCCCGCGTCGTTCGCTCTGGGTGACTCGAGGGCCAAACCCTAGCAGGCCGCCGGTTCCCCCCACCTCCCTCCTCCTCCCCCGCCGCCGCTGGCAGCCGCCCTCGCGTTGGTAGGCGGCGGCAGGGATTCCCCGTGCACCCGCCTCGACATTGGTGACCGCCCCACCCCGCATCAGACACCGCCGCCCACTTCTCCAGATCCTGGTGGCCGCCGACGCCAGCCCTCTGTGGCGGTCGTTGGTCGCCGGAGCTGTCGGCTTGCCCCCCTCCCGTTCCGGTGCGGGGGTCTCCTGGGAAGGTTCGACTGTCAGATCAGGCCGGCTCTGCCCTGGATCGGGGCCGGCTCCTCTCTAGCGGCTGGTGGGCCGGGAATCGCCGGATCCGCTCAGATCTGGCCGGTGCAGCCCTGCCTCGTCGCCCGGCTTGGGTGTTCACGGTGTGGTCTCCCTGGTGGCGACTGTGTGGGTCGTTCTCCGTGTTTTTGATGGGATGTGCGCGGTGGGTGGATGCCGGGGCGGCGGCCTCGGGCGGTGTGGACGGCGTTGCCTCTCGTCGGACAACGGTCGTGGGAGCTGGTGGTCCGTGACTTCGGCCATGCGGGCGGTGAGGTCTCGCTGGACGTCTACTGCGGTGGGTCGGGGTGCCCCGTCATCCGGCGTGCCTGCTTTGATGGAGTCCAACGCCTTCTCCGACTGCGTGCGCTCCCCTGGCCAGGTCTTTGGCCGGGTGGATGGGACGGGGGCAGGATCAGGGGAAACCCTTGGCCGTCGGTGGAGGCCACGACAATGGCGGCGCCTTTCTGGGCGTCGGTTCCCTTCTTGGAGGCCTTGTCGAGGTCCTATCCCGTCTCTCGCTGTGCTATTCATTTGGGCGAAAGCTCTAGTTCCCCTTGCGGGCGACGGCGTCGTACCTTCGTCGCGCTCCTTCTTGAAGGCGTCGCCTGGGGTTCCCGAAAGCACGGTGGGCATTTTGTGGTGTGTGTGAGGTATTTGGCGGCGGCAATGTGTGCGGCGTTTCATCTTTTCTACCGCCGATCTTCATCTTGTGGTAGCGCTCCTTCTGCTTGGAGATGGACTAGCGTAGGTGGTGGTCGTCATTTGGCGTCATGGTGGCGTCGATGGCAGAGGATCCTGCCAAGGTTGGAACTTCAATCTGCTCTGAAGACGGACCAGTGAAAGATGGCGGCGACGACACTTGTGAGTGCGTCAGACCGGTTTATGCCCCAGACCCGGTATGTGGCTAGGCTGGGGATTCCGGCTATTGATGTTAGGTTTAGGTGAGTGGTCTGGGTAGTGGCCCAGCTAGCACCCCTTCATCATTTGGATAGGAGTAGTGGCATATGTTGCCTAGACGGAGGATTCAGGCATATTGTTTGTAACACTTTGTAAGGTCCTCGAGAATAATCAATAAAGTGGCCGCATGCATCTCCAGATGCAGAGGCGGGGGTCATCCTCCTTTTCAAATATATATATATTTCCTAAAGATATCTCGTCCTGCCCAGCTTGATCTAATTCAATTTAGACGAAGGACGCCTTCAGGAACAAGACGATCTACTCAAAGGCTGGCTTGCTCCAAGGCCTCCACCTCGCCCACCTCATCCCGTAGCCATTGTCGTCCTCCACATGACCACGCCAGCTTTCATGATTTGGGTCTGTGGCAGGCGTAAACTATGAGAATTTGACTGGTCGTTTTCATCGCAGGCGGCTGCGGCGAGGACATGTGGAAGGCAACAGCTCAGACTTGATGCCCTTTACCTCCGTCAAGGACACTGTCAATGGTGCATAATCTCAAACCTCCTTTGACGTATTTGTGCCCGTGAAACAAGTATTCGGCCTGGCCGATGGCAAAACGCACACATGGCAAAGCTAGCTTGACTTGAGATGGATTGAATTTGGTACACATGGCTAGCCAACAGGTTTTTTTTTTCGAAAAGAGGTTTTACCCCAGTCTCTGCATCAGAAAGATGCATACGGCTCATATTATTAAAAATATCCAGCAACAAGTCTTCAAGTCTCCAACAGGTGGCTAGCAAAGTACGCACACACACCGGCATGTGTAACATATTTGTTGTTTGTACTGTTTCAACTCACGATGATTACAACGTGAGCTACATGCATTCATACTAACATAACATCATCTGCCTAAGTAGAGTTACGATTTCTATACTACTTGGACAATCAATGAGATCTATAGGAAAGCGGAAGAGAGAACTAGCAAGCCGGTGATTTTACTGTTTTATCTAGATTCATTGTGCTAAATCAAGTAGTTCTAAACTAGCTGTTACAGGATTCACCGATTTAGTCCATGTTTTGCTTTTCCATTTTTAATGAATGGGGTGGATTTTGAAATATCATATTTCAGTTAGTTTTTGGTCAGTAAGCTTGAGTAGTAGGGTCCGTTTGGATGGAAGCCAATGGCAACCCTGCCAAAAAAGTTGGCGTTGACTGAGGACACATGCAAGCATATGGATGGCTGCCCAAATTCTGATGTAGCCAATTTTTAGTTAACACATTCAGTTTTTCCACAAACCACCGGGGCGATTCGGCAGAGGCGAAACCTTCGCTAAAAAGTTGGCACGCCTAGCGTTGGCAGGGCGGCTGCAGGCGCTATCCAAACAAGCCCGTATTCTCTCTCTTTTGTCCCGGTTGGTATTTCATATATGCTACCTTGCTATGTTATATAAGATACTTCATATAGGAGGTCAAGCTTGAAAAAGGTAGAATGTTCAACAAGTCAAGAATCATGTTAACCAGACTGTCATGATATTTCCCCTGCTTCAAAATGCTCCATGAGACGTTAGTTAACATGCCTCTGAATGCTGATTGCTTTTTACAGAATTTTGACTGTTTATGTAGACTTTGGTTAATTATGACAACGACAAAGATCACTTTGAGGCGCTCGCTATGGCAGACGGGGATGGGGTGGCGCCGGGTACACTGCTGATAACAAAAATGTTGTGACAGTTCCAAATGAGAACTGAACTTACTGCACTAATATTCAGTTATATATCAAGGCGGCAAATGTTTGCGTGTTCTGTAAAATAGCATGGAAATTTTAATCCAAATGTTGTCTGTCTTCAGTTATCTAAAAACTAGCATGGCAACTTTATACATGATACAATCTTTCAGCATGGCAAATTAGTTAATAAATTGTAAAAAAGATGGTACCAAATAAACTTGTATACGGTCATGTAGCATCCTATTTTTCGTATGGCAACTAAGCCATCACTATCCTTCCAATGTTTACTAAATGACATCCGTTACTGAATTTAGAGATCAACAAAGCATCAGGTTACCAGTGAAAACTCATGCAGGGAAGAGGCGTTACTGCTGCTCATCCCAAACATCGTCTGCTGATGCACCTCATTCCAGTGCATTATTCACTGCTGCCTCTCCCGACGCATTGTCCGCTCCATACTCCTCCCTCCAACAGGTCACCCAGAACTTCTGCTACACCTCCTGCATGGCGTGCCGGTGCAGAACCTCTGCTGCACTCCTCATTCCCTCACGATTTTTGTTTGGATAGCAACAGTGGGTAAAGAGGGCCGACGCGAGCAAATGAAGCAGCAGGTGAACCGCTCCCTGCTCCACCTGTCCGACAGGGACATGGAGGTCATGGCCACCAGCGAGATGGACGCTATTGTGCACTGATGAGCTCCTGGTCTTCCTCGCCGCCGTCTTCGGCACGCCCCGTCCCCCGTCCACCGGCCTGCCCCCCTGCCTTCCCCCGCTCACGTGGTGTGCTGGCAGCTCTACCTTGTGCTCCCACCCTCGCGACACATCTTGGTGAGGGCTCCGACTGAATCACCGAGAGAGGGGAGAGGTTCCGCCGAAAGACCAGGAGCTCATCAACATTCAGCGCCATGGTCCTTCTGCATTCTTCAACACCCGCCCTCTGCACAGCGTCACACCAGGTCCCCCGCCCATCGCTCCCCAGATCTGGTCGCGATCCATTATCTGGCCGCTGCAGCTCGCCGGAGTATTAGTCGGAATCGAGCCTAAATTGGGGATTGCCGGGAGAGAGAAAGTGAGGGAGAGTGGGAAATGTGTGACCACTTCGATGGGTGAGGGATAGAGGAAGTGATGGGTCGTGTTGTTGGATTCGGTCGGTCTCTGGAACGAACGACTCCTGCTGATGACGTGGCAATCCTTGTGCGTCAGGATTGGTGCTTAGGGTCCAATGGTAACATATGCTTTTGGGACGAGATCGTTAAAACCTGAAATTCAGTTGTTATCTTTTTCGAAAAACAGTTCAAAAAATTGGTGTGGGTGAAAATGGATCGTTCCTAAAAAATTGGATCCGGCTGCGGAGCAATACAAACCGACCTCCTGCCCCACTCCATAGAGCATCTCTACCAGATTCGGTATACCGCGTCCTGCAAAAATCGATTTACAGGACATTGCAAAACGCTTTCTTGCGCATTTTTATGGTACTTTTGTTCCGACAGAACGGATCTCGTAAAAATATTTCATCGTCTCGGCAAAATTACACAACCGCCCTTAAAACGCCCGCTAAATCACAATTGGGGTACACCTTGGATGCTTCCACCGCAAGGATCTCGTTAGGATGGATAGAGGGCCATTGCTAGAGCTCACAACAAGAAGAAACCATTTGCATCGATCTTGTGGCAGCGGCAACAACAGCTAGCTAGCGCAGGCCGCCGCAGCAACACCAAGCTAGCTAGCGGCGGCGGCGCGACTAGCTTGCAGAGCTGCAACTAGGGTGCGGGTGGGTCGCTGACGTTGAGGCTTTGAGGCGAGGTCGCGCTTGGTGCGAGCTGAAAGTTCCTTCCTGCCAACTGTTTCTTATTTTTCAGGTCCAGTAAAAATTGCCCCCATTCCATAGATATAGCGGAAACGGCCCCACAATATGGAGGATCCCGCAAAAAAGAATCTGGGGATGGTTGAATATACGTGACCTCTTCGGGGCGAAAAAACCTGCCTCCATCCCGTTAACCGGCGGTTATTTTGTTGGATGGCCTGGTTTACGCTAGAGATGGCTCTTAGCCCGAAAATAAAAACAATCAAGACCTGACACGCGCCACACAGGGGGACAGATGGAGCGAGCGAATAAACCAAAGAGAAAAGTCTGGAAAAATCCTTGACTTCATAGAGCCGATCTGAATCGGACCCTGAATTCTCAATCCTTGAAATTAGCACCCTATACTTGTCAATTCTGGTCAATCTGTCTTTAGACCTGTTTGTCACGCCGGGAGAAAGGTCAATCCCGAACGGGATGCTCACGTGTCATCTACATGTTCTTCCTCACAACTTGTCGCAAATAATAACTGTGTTACTTAGCAGTGGTTGCCTCTCCATTTATATGGTCGAGGAAGAGATTAGCATGCTTGACATTGTGGATATGCATGCCATACATGTTTGTGGTCTTGAAGTGGGGAGAAGATATGTGTGACAAGTGGACTAGCTTAGTCACTGAGAGAAGTTATCATCCCACTAGGGATTATCTGTTTCTCAGCACCCCAAAATTGGTCTAGATCGGGAGAAGGTCAGGATTGACCGGGATCGATAAGTACGGAGTGCTAATTTTAGGGATTGAAAGTTCAGGATTTAATTCAAATTGGCTCTACGAGTTAAATGTTTTGCTTTAGATTTTTCTCTAAACCAAATAGCGCTATGATTTGTGCAGATCCGACGGTCACGAAAAATAGCCTGAAGCGAATTTAAAAATAG
This sequence comes from Triticum aestivum, assembly GCF_018294505.1. Taxonomy (NCBI): domain Eukaryota; kingdom Viridiplantae; phylum Streptophyta; class Magnoliopsida; order Poales; family Poaceae; genus Triticum; species Triticum aestivum. The sequence goes on from NC_057794.1 coordinate 27,394,912, forward strand.
ATGACTCAAAATTAGAAAAATTGTTATTTTATACATGTGAAATTTCACATGAATTATCTTTATAAATGCCATCAAACAAAATTTAAAAGGCCCGTGGCAACACATGGGCATTGTACTAGTACAAATAACAAATGAACCTCACAAGTTTGGAAGTGCAAAACATAGTATTGCCACAAAAGATATGAAAAGTGTTGGAATAGTCGCTCGAATAGACCAAAGAGAAACCATCTCGACCTCACACGGATGAGTGTTAAAAAAGAATGGAGAGAGTATTCAAAATTCACATCAAATTTATATAGGAGGCTAATCGAAATGAATTTTGGTGGCACCATTGTTTTGGTCGTGCTAAATGTAGCACTGTTGTATGGCTACATAGAGGACACCCATATATCGAGAAACTTTTGTCTCTTGATTGTAACCTTGTAGTAATGGAATAAACCTTGCATTTCTCCCCCAAAAGATGGCATTTGTAGGAAAGGAATCCATAAGGATTAGAATCATGGAAATAACCTCGAAAGAATACAAAGAGTAGCATAAGCTTGTTTTAGCTTCATATGCATGCGTGTCAATGTTGCATCCCATAAGTAAGGTAGATGCACTGTTACGGTTATTGGTATGATATATGCAGATATCGGTCATCCGTTGCAAAATAGGACGGCTTGGAAAGCAGAGGACCAGTATCATTGATGGACTAACGAAACAGTCAAACCATCTATTTTCCAATGAGTATAGTTTTTTATGATCGATGTGAACCAAATTAGCGTAACATATGATGACAAATAAGAGCATCTCCAGCCGCGTCCTCAGAAATGCCTCCCCAGGCGATTTTTTCACGCCTGTGTCGAAAAAAACGGCCAATCGCGTTCCAGGAGCCCGATTTTCGCCAGCCTGGGCCAAAATCAAGCCGAACCCGGCGCGCTAGGGGGCGCCCGGGGGCACCGGGGCAAGTTGTTTTGGCACGAAGCAGCCACAGGCCCGCTGAGTCAGCAAGACGGACGCTTCATCGCCCTCATCATCTCGGTTCCCGTGGGAATCAATGCCAAGGCTGCCGCGCTGCCGCTGCCGGTCAGCCTTGCCATTGATTCCTCACGGGCGGCGCGTCACGGGGCGGCGCGCCGACGCCTCCCCTCCCGCGCACGCGTACACATTGTCGTGGCTATATAAGCCGGTGGCCTCCCTCGCCTCTGCCACACCAGCCTAGCCGCCGAGCTCTGCCTCTCCCGTGCGCCGCCGCCGAGCCCTCCCTCTCCCTCTCCTGTGCACCGCCACCTAGTCCTCCTCTCCTTCTCCCGATGGCCGATACGTTTCCCCGGCGACGAGGCGACGGCCAATGGCTTCGTCCGCCGCTCTCTCCGCGAACGGGAGTTGTGACTCCTGTTCGAGGCCAACATCCCGGCGCCGCGGACATGCGCGCCGGGCCGATGGGGTGGAGGCTCACAACGGGGGAGTGCCCATTCCCCCGTTGCCCGACGCCCGTGGCGCCGCACCCTACTTCGCCGTCGAGGTAGAGATCGTGCGCTCCTCCCTCACCGACGAGCAGCTCGCCCTGCCCTAGTACGCCGCCGACAACCACGCGGCGTGGACGGCGTACTTCGAGCGCCGTCAGCAGCAGAGGCTGACGTCCACCAACGGGCGCCGGTGGTGGGCGGCACGAAGAACAACGAGGGGCGCCACATGTGGGTGGGGCGTCCCCGGCCGCACGCTCGAGGGCGTGCTGACGCACCTTGAGGGCGGCAACAACCCGCCGCTAGCATACCCTCCCCCGGCGAGGGCGGCCGCCCCGGCACACCCGCCGACGCTCCGGGTAATGGATGCCCAGGAGGTTTGGCTCCTCCTTGTCTTCCTCCTCGCACTCTTCTTCTCGCTCCTCCGGCTCTCCGGCGCTGCTCGGCGTCAAGGCCGAGCCCGCGGCGGAGATGCCGCTCGGCGGGCGCACTCGCAGCGCCGGCATCGTCATCAACAAGGGCGGCCAGTGCGCCTCCTCGTCGGCTCCTCCGCGCTTCGTCAAGCCAAAGATGGAGCCGGGGCTTCGGCCCGGTGAAAACGGAGCCGGGTCTCCCCGCCGTGAAGACGGAGCACGACGAGTTGAGCTCGACGACGACGCGGCCCTAGAATGGGCGTGCAAGGACTCCCTGAAGATGGCGAGGGAGCGCCAATGCGCCGCCCTTCGGCGGTTCGAGCAGCGCCGCCGGGGCCGCGACAAAGGAGGAGTCGTCGTCATCGAAGACAGCGACGACGACGACGCGCCACCGCCACCAGTCCGCCATGGTGACGCCGGTCAAGGGTCCACCAGGGACGGCCATGTCAAGGAGGAGAAGGCCGCGCCGACGACGGCGGCGAGGATGGCGGAGACGACGGCAACTACTCGGCGCTCAGCGATTTCTTTTTTTAGTTATATTTGCTATGTAATCGGCCGAACATGTCTAATATATGCCAAAGTTTGCCGAAATTTAGCCTTGTTTAACCGAACTTCGTCGAACTTTTTTTTTTTGAAAAATTAGACACATCTGGAGGCACCCCTGGGCCGGCGACTGGGGACTAACTCACCCCAGGCCTTTTTTTGCGCTGGCTCGCCCTCAGACGGTGATTTTAGACGCCCTGGAGGGGCCAGCGGCTGAAGATGCTCTAAGCAACTCGACAATGACCTTTTCCACGCTACTGCCAGCAAGAAACTGGACGTGTGCACGGACAGAGCCCATCCACCGGCCTCACTCGCATCCACAGAGCGTACGAACCTGGGATGCTCCAGGATTATTATAGGGACCACACAGGGTTCAGATACGTGCATGCCATTCAACTACGTACCTCACTGGGGCACGCCAGCCCCACGAGGAACCAGGAAACAGCGATAGCACCCACCGCCAAGGCCGCACAGTGCCAAAGTTTTCGAAACCGTTCGGTCCTAGACCCATGTGCCAGCCAGCTCAAAGGCCAAACCAGTACTATATAGGCACTCGCCACGACAGTTAGCTACCAAAAACATCTTCTACAAAAAGAAGAGCAAGAAACTACATGCACTAAAGCTGGTACTACCTAGCATTAAGATTGTGATAGGGGACGGAACAAACATACTAACTGGACAATCGAGGGCAATGCAATTACTAACACACCAGGTTACTTCCTTGCAACTGCTGATGATACCAAAGTTATGAGCCACCACTACTATTATGGAATAGAATATCACTGACTTGACTAAAAATGTCATAGAATAGTCAACACTTATTGCTCACAACTAGTTTGTTGATGGGATTCATACATACCAACACTGACTCTATCTGGTCAATTTAATCGATGGATTGTTTAGCTCACAACGGTAGCACCAAATTGAATGTGAATTGTGATCGGCAAATTCACTTTTCTTGCTTACTGTTAGGTGGCGACACTTGTTGAATTGAGAGGGCCAGTGATCGTCCGACACCCGGTAGGGCTCCACGTTGATCTCTGATAACCGTGCGCCGGGAAGTACCAGTCGGGGGCAAGAACGTTTATGGAATTATAGTGGGTCCCTGGGAAGGAGTGGTAGGAGATGGGATTTAAGGGGAGTGAGGGAGGGAGCAGAGGAGGAACGAGAACTCACATTGAGTTCCTTCAGCACCACGGGGGACCTACGGTGAGAGCAGTTGCGTAGGAGAGCACCAGTGAGGTCGTAGAAGTCTTCCTTGATCTCCTTTGCGGAGAGCATTGCAAAGAACCATGGCCTGTCGAGCGCATAGGCGCGGATCAACTTCCGCGGGCACTCGGCTGCCTGCGGTGTCGCACCCGCAGCTTCCACGGCTGAGTGGAACGTCATAGTAGGGTGGTAGAAGCGGCGGCGGGTTTCAAAAACCATAGAGAAACCGCCTTGGTGACCTTAGAGGAGTCGTTATCCACAAGGTTGTTGGTTCCAGTACCGCCATCACCTCGTCGAGGCCGAGCTTTAGCCTTTGGCTGAACTCGTTGTGAGGAGGAGCCTCTAGCGGTGATGATAGCTTCACTAGCGCGGTTAACGGGAGGGCACCGTAACCCCCGTTGGCTCCCGCACATCTTAGACTCCATCTCCCGAATGAGCAGGATATCGCATCGACAACTCATATTCCCATCACCCCTCAATGTTTGGTACAGTACACAATTTTTTACGAAGACCACATACTCTTCACAAGTTTGGTCTATCTAAACAGGCGTTAGATTTCATCTCCCAAATGATGAGGATATCACATAAAAAATTTATACTCCCATCACCCATCTTTGGAGCAAATTTTTTTTACGAAGATCACGCACAGCAGAAAGAGAAATTTTGGACTAGGATGTCCCTACTAGTCTTAATTGCGCTCATGAAATCTTACCAAATTTGAGGGGAAGCCGGTCGTTGATCGCCGAGAGAGGGAACACTACGAGATGTGAGGAGAGAGAACACATCGGATGTAATGGTTAGACAATTAATCGCCTCCTCCCATAGATTGATAGGTAGCCCAAAATTTACTCTCTACCCTGATTTTTAGGGCAAGATTAGAAGTTGGATTCTTTTGTGAGCCATGGGCTACCTAACTTGGGACTAAATCATTTGAAATTTATGCCGCCTATTTTAGGTTGGAAATGTGCTATGAATCTTTTGGGTCGTGTTGCATATTTTTTTATGAAATACATTGTTTCAAATGGACAATAAATGACTTGAGATTAATCATATGTATTAGGAATACAAACAAAAAATGAATCTGACAAGTTTGGGAGTGCAAAATATAGTGCAACCACAAAAGACATGGAAACTGTTGGAACAGTCGCTCAGACAGAACAAAGAAAACCCATCGGGGATGAGTGTTAAAAAGAGATTGGAGCCAATACTCAAATTTACATGGAATTGAGATATAGGAGGACAGTCCAAACAAATTTTGGTGGCACCATTCCTTTGATCCAAATGGCATTCATAGGAAAGGAAACCATAAGGATTAGAATCATATAAATAACCTCCAAATGATATAAAGAATAGTTTAAGGTAGATGCACTGTTAGGGTTATCAGTACGATCTGCCGATCTCGACCATCCGTTGCAAAACCGGGCGTCTTGGCGAGTAGAGGACGGGATCAATGATGGACTAACGAATAAATCAAACCATCTATTTTCAAGTAGTATGGTATTTTTTTGATTGATATGAACCAAATTCGTTTAACATATGCTAACAAAAAAGCGGCTTAGAGATAACCTTTTGGGGGCTTCTGCGAGCAAGAAACTAAACGTGTGCATTGATAGAGCCCATCCACAGATCTCACACCTAGAAAGTGTATGAACTGTGCTACATCATTGAATCATGGGATGCTCCACGAGGACGATAGGTACCACCTAGGGTTCAGATCATACCTGGCCATGGACATCCCGGCCTGGACGGCCCGACCCGACCCGGCCCAAAAAAGCCTGACCCGATCTTGCCCATGGGCCATGCTTGGGCCTAGATTTTGAGCCCGATGACCGCCAGGCTGGGCTTGGGCCTGTCATATTTGCAATTTAAGGAAGAGGCCCAGCGGGCTTTTTGATTGATGGGTCGGGCTTGGGCCTGAATTTTAGGCCTGACGCCCAAGCCGGGATGGGCTCGGGCCTAGTTTTTTGCATCGGGTTTTGGTAGGCCCGGCCCGACAGATGACTAGGTATAGTTCAGATACATGCCTTTCATTCAACTACCTTACTCGGACCTCCCTGACACGCCAGCCCCATGAGGACTCAGGAAACAAACAATGAACTACGCATTGCTCACCGTTCGGTCCCCGGGCCCACGTTCCAGCCCGTAGTATTGTCACTCGTCACGACAGATAGCTACCAAAAACATCTTCTAGAGAAAGAAGAGCAAGAAACTGTATGTAGTACTAGCATTAGGATTGCAATAGGTGATAGACGTTAACGAATAAACTAACTGGATCATCGAGAGCAATGCGAGTACTAATAAACTACATTACGTCCTTCCAATTTTTGATGATATCAAAGTTACGAACCACTACTGGTCCTACTCCCTCCGTTTAAAAAAAACTTGTCTCTTAAATGGATGTATCTAGCATCAAGTTAGTGCTAGATACATTCATTTAAGGAATAAGCTTGGGACAAGTTTTTTTGGACAGGGAGTACTACAGAACTGTTGGGGAACGTAGTAATTTTAAAAAAATTCCTACGCACACGCAAGATCATGATGATGCTAGCAACGAGAGGGGAGAGTGTTTTCTACGTACCCTCGTAGACCGAAAGTGGAAGCGTTAGCACAACGTGGTTGATGTAGTCGTACGTCTTCACGATCCGACCGATCAAGTACCGAACGCACGGCACCTCCGAGTTCTGCACACGTTTAACTCGATGACGTCCCTCGAACTCCGATCCAGCCGAGTGTTGAGGGAGAGTTTCGTCAGCACGACGGCGTGGTGACAATGATGATGTTCTACCGACGCAGGGCTTCGCCTAAGCACCGCTACAATATGATCGAAATGGATTATGGTGGAGGGGGCACCACACACGGTTAAGAGATCAAGAGATCAATTGTTGTGTCTTTGGGGTGCCCCCTGCCCCTTTATATAAAGGAGTGGAGGAGGGGGAGGGCCGGCCCTCTCTATGGCGCACCCTAGGGGAGTCCTACTCCCACCGGGAGTAGGATTCCCCCTTTCCTAGTAGAACTAGGAGCCCTTCCAAGTAGTAGGAGTAGGAGGTAAGGAAAGGGAAGGGAAAAAGAGAAGGAAGGAAGGGGGCGAAACTCTCCCTCAACGTTTGTCAAGCAGGTAATAAATGACGTGTGGTGAAAGGAAGATTTACAAATCTGAAAAACATATGAATCTGGTAGGCTTGCAAGTACAGAACATAGTATTGTCACAAAAGACATGAAGATTACATGTCATTTCAACATAACAAAGGAAAAGTTTCTTTGTCCTACATGGAGGAGTGTTAAAAAAAGATTGTTGTGAATGTTCAAAATGCCCCTAGATCATAACCCTAGTGGATGGTGGAATCTTGCACAACTTTGGGTTGTCTAAACATGCCTTGGGTCTCATCTCCCAGTCACATCAAACAACTTACACAACCCCACCCCTCAATATTTGGCGCGAATTTTTTACAAAGATCACAGCCAGCAAAAGGGCATTTTTGGACTGAGATGTCCCTACTAAGTATTAATTGCGGTCCTGAAATCATGCCAAATTTGAGGGACAACGGGTCATTAATGGCCGAGAGAGCGAACAATGTGAGATGGAGAGTAATCTCTACTTCTAATGGACGAATTGGTTGAATAGTCCCCCCACTTTCAACCGGTTTATTTTCAACCGGTTTATTTTCAACCGGTTTTTTTCCATCAAATGACCCCCACCCCCACGCCCACCCACCGAAAAGCGCCCAGCGAACCGGGGAGAGATCCGTTGATTTGGCTAAGGTAGGAAAGAATCTATTATTTGTTTGCTAAAGCAAATTGCATTAATGGAAGAGATCCGTTGATTTGGCTAAGGTAGGAAATAATCTATTCTTTGTTTCCTAAAGAAAAATTGCATTAATGAGAGAGATCCATTGATTTTGCTAAGGTAGGAAAGAATATATTATTTGTTTCCTAAAGCAAATTGCATTAATGGGAGAGATCCGTTGATTTGGCTAAGGTAGGAAAGAATCTATTATTTGTTTGCTAAAGCAAATTGCATTAATGGAAGAGATCCGTTGATTTGGCTAAGGTAGGAAAGAATCTATTCTTTGTTTCCTAAAGAAAAATTGCATTAATGAGAGAGATCCGTTGATTTGGCTAAGGTAGGTAAGAATCTATTATTTGTTTCCTAAAGCAAATTGCATAAATGGGAGACTTGGCTAAGGTAGGAAAGAATCTATTATTTGTTTGCTAAAGCAAATTGCATTAAAGAAAGAGATCCGTTGATTTGGCTAAGGTAGGAAAGAATCTATTATTTATTTCCTAAAGAAAATTGCATTAATGAGAGAGATCCGTTGATTTGGCTAAGGTAGGAAAGAATCTATTATTTGTTTGCTAAAGCAAATTGCATTAATGGAAGAGATCCGTTGATTTGGCTAAGGTAGGAAAGAATCTATTCTTTGTTTCCTAAAGAAAAATTGCATTAATGAGAGAGATCCATTGATTTGGCTAAGGTAGGTAAGAATCTATTATTTGTTTCCTAAAGCAAATTGCATTAATGGGAGAGATCCGTTGACTTGGCTAAGGTAGGAAAGAATCTATTATTTGTTTGCTAAAGCAAATTGCATTAAAGAAAGAGATCCGTTGATTTGGCTAAGGTAGGAAAGAATCTATTATTTATTTCCTGAAGAAAATTGCATTAATGAGAGAGATCCGTTGATTTGGCTAAGGTAGGAAAGAATCTATTATTTGTTTCCTAAAGCAAATTGCATTAATGGGAGAGATCCGTTGATTTGGCTAAGGTAGGAAAGAATCTATTATTTGTTTGCTAAAGAAAATTGCATTAATGAAAGAGATCTATTGATTTGGCTAAGGTAGGAAAGAATCTATTATTTGTTTCCTAAAGAAAATTGCATTAATGAGAGAGATTTGTTGATTTGGCTAAGGTAGGCGGTTTTTGCGGTTCTTGGCGGCTCAGTGTGAGGTGGGGCGAGGTACAAAAAAATATCATGGAAGGTGAGACGGAAAAAAACCTGGGAGGTGGGAGTTGTCCCTGGTTAACCTACGAAATTTCATAGATTTTTTTAGGACGAAAAAAAACCAGTGGAGGTGGGACGAAAATTGGCCGGCGGAGACTACCACCTCCCACTACTGACTTTTTTCCGTCCGGTTTTATTTCATCCCACCTCCCACTACTGACTTTTTTCTTAATTAATAACTCCACCCTCCTGCTGTTTTTTTCTAATCTAATTCAATCTATTGATCCTTCCTTAGTCACAATGCACTTACATGTAGCCCCGACAGATCGGTTTCCATATGAAATAAAACACAATCATCAATCAATCCTTGGTTCTCTTTTATAGGACTTGTTGCCATACATGAACCATACGATAACTTCCATATACAAAATAAAGGGAAACACAATCAGGTTTCCTTCCTTTCCAAAGTTCTAGCCACCGACCCCCTCCCCAGACCGCGTTCTTTTTCCCATGCCACCATCGACAATCTGCTCTCCCATTTCCTCGTCCTCCCCACGTTGTGAAGTTCCAACGCACAACTACACAAACACCAGTGACATAGAAAACCACCGCCTCCTCCTCCGCGCCACCGCCTACTCTATTTTTCCCTCTGTGTGGCGACCTGAATGGAAGGCGGTGGATCTGGGATGCGCCTGGTTCCACAAGACGTCAGGCGTAAGGAAGGATGGAAAACCACCGGCTGGATGGCCAAGGGTGGCCCATTGAAGGTTTGAAACCTCCTATGGCGTAATTTTGTGCAACCTGCATGAAGATTGTAGGAGCTATCCATGTGGTCGTTCCATCGGCAACAAGTACGTATTGAATAGCACATAATTTGAAATTCTTGACGGAGTTGACTGACCATGACTTTGACTCTCACAATGTTGCATGTTCTTCGGAGTTGACTGGTGGCGTTTTTAGGTTATTACTACCATGAAGATGAGAGGAACATCGAGAAAAATCCTTTCCCTAAAAATGGATGGGAGGAATATCTTGGTCTATGATTTCATGATGAATAGGACCCTGAGAAAGCAGTGGATGATGCCCCGTTGATTCTCTTTGAATTCGGCTACTGTGGGAATGTGTATAGTCAGGCTTGGAGTGAGCGCTCCATGCATGTGTGTCAGTGGCACTCAGAGATTGGTTGTGCCGCTCTTGTGAGGGTGTGTGGGAGTGGTGTGCTCGAGACACGCCAATCTCGTGAGCAGGTGCGGAGATGAGTTGCACAAGAGAAACATTGGTGGGATGAACCCAAACCTTTATTTTTTTTCTAATATGAAGTATCCTTCCTTCTTAGAAAAACATGTTTTGAGTAAAGTTATCTTTACTATAGACATATATTGACAATTAATCAAGTATCAACATTATTGCATGCTTATTGCGTGGAATGTGTGTGCCAATGTTGACAAAAGGTATAAAAAGATTGTCTTGGAATTATTATTTTCTTGGGAAGATATTACCCTGAATTCTCATTTCTCATCAGAAATTTAGTATCCATTTTCGTTGATCTTATTTGCAACATGTACAAGTCAGTAATAATCTAAGGGGGTGCCCTACCGGAGAAGATTATGATAGTTGGACAAGAAACTTGGTACTGTCGTGCAAGGTAGAGGTAGGAGAAATAGGAGATAAAAGCATGCATGGTGGGAGAAGGAAGTCGAGTGTCGCGTGGTAGCTCAGACATGGAGTGTGGAAGAAAGACAATGACGAGATGTATGTACCTACTAGATCATGACCATGAGATATCATCCCATAAAAATGGCCTTTGACTCTCATGTCACATGAATTTTCTCTTTGTATATATATATTTGTTAGTCCGTGGCAACGCACGGACACTTAGCTAGTTTAGACTAGTAACATCACATTTTACTAAGCTATGTTACTACCTCCACAGTGGGTAGTAACGTGTGTGTTCTCATGTTATGGTTCATTTATTAGCCTATAAACTCATATTATCTTGGTATGTGATGTTACAGTAACTAGCTAAGTTACCATCATCATCTTTCTCATCATTAAATGTGTGCCACATAAGCAAAATTATCTTGAAAAATGTGATGTTACTAGTGATGTTACTCCCACTATGGCCAGCCTGAGGGGAGAGAATGCATCGAATGTAATTGCTAAAGCATTAATCGCCTTCTCCAATAGATTGCCTAGAATTTGGTCGCTACCATGATCTCAAGGGGCAAGATCAGAAGTCTGGTTCCTTTGTGAGCCTTGGGTTGCCTAACCCAGGACTAAATCTTTGAAAATTATGCCTTCTATTTTGGGTTGGAGATGTGCTACGAATCTTTTGGGTCGAGTTGCATGGAAATGTCTTATGAAATACATCATTTCAACTGACAATAAAATGACTTGAGATGAATAAGAGTATTAGGGATCTCTACTTCTAATGTCTGAGTTGGTTGAATAGTACGGTTTATTTTCGTCTCACCATTTTCAACCGTTTTATTTTGCTGGGTTTTTTTCGTCCCCTCTCCCACCCCGTTGGTTTAGTTTCGCATCACCCTCTCATACAACGAAAAAAATCTGAAAGGGTCAGAACTTTTCATACTGACGCAAGTTATTTAGTAATATCTTTATGTGAAAGAATCAATCACGGTCAATTTCTAGAGTTCAAATCTAAATTAATTACCTTAAATCGCTCAATCACATTAATTAGGAAACAAATAATCAGTTTTAAGAAATCTCATTATTAAAGCATTTATGTACCTACTTAATTTGTAATGGAATATAATCTCATTATTCTCTACTCCTATAATGTGCCAGTGCGTACGTCGTTTCATTCGCTGGTTCCCTCCCCTCTCCATCGATCGAAAGTCGCCAGCCCTACCCCTCGCACGATCTCCACCACGTTTCCAGTTTTCTTTTTTTTTCTATCCAAAAAAATCAGATCGCAATCCATCTTTCCTTTAGTGCACATCTCTCCTGTAAAAATTCGGGACACATGCCCTTCCTTCTCATTAACATGAGTTTCTCCTGAATCTCTACTCCTAATGTGCCAGTACGTACGTCGTTTCGTTCGCTCGTTCCCTCCCCTCTCCATCGATCGAAAGAAGTCGCCAGCCCTACCCCTCGCACGATCTCCTCCACGTTTCTAGTTTTCTTTTTTTTTTCTATCCAAAAAAATCAGATCGCAATTCATCTTTCCTTTAATGCACATCTCTCCTGTAAAAAATCGGGACACATGCCCTTCCTTCTCATTAACATAAGTTTCTCCTGAATATCTAGGATGCAGTCCTCTCCTTCCCACTAATCTCTTACTAGCTATACCCGCGCGGCGCCACGCCGTGCCCGATTGATACTTAGTGTTTGTAGGTGGCATCTTTGTTGTACACATTGAATTTTAAATTAAAATAACAAAATTATGAGAATAATGTTGTATTCTCAACAAATAAGTAATATATAGAAGCAAACTGACAAGGATAAATTTATTGTCACTATTCGTGATGCATTCTAGATCGATAACAGACGCTATGTAAAGTTTGCATCGGTCAAACAATATAAATTGATGAAACTGTACTCTCTCTCTCTCTCTCTCTCTCTCTCTCTCTCTCTCTACTCACAAAAACACATGTTTTACATACTGGGTCTCAAATTCATCAACACTAAATATACAAGTGCACAGATAAGTGCTCTACATGTTTGTACAAACTAAAGAAATTCATTACCACTGAACAGAAGTACTACAAAACATACAAAGTCATTGGCACCGAACATCTAATTCCCTGTTGTACTACTTCCTTGTTCACCAAGGGCTGATTAATCTGCATCACATGATTGATAGACTGACAGCCTATAATTATATTCATTTTTTATAAAGAATGTGCTATTTTTTTGTTAAAATTGTGCTAGTGTCATGGTGAAACAGATTGCATAGATGGTTGATTTTTCATTGTGAAAAATATTGTGTAAAAACATTTCACTATATTTGTCCATTATTCTCCTCAAACATGGATCACTGATATGTTTTAATTTGGTTAGATTGACGGTTTGGCAAAAAAAATATTAAAATAGAAGATGATAACTCGGCCAGCTTACACCAAGTCGGACACTGAAGCGGTTTTCGATTCCACCACAAACCTAGGAACTAACCATTACTCTCTCCAAATCTGTGGAGCATCTCATCCTTTGTAGCGATCTGGTATCAACACACGGGACTGGCATCATATAAGAAAGCCAACATGATAAGATCACACCCGTCAGGAAAAAGGCAGAGATTTTTTTGTTACTCTTCCTGCTTCTTTTCAACTTCCTCTTTTACCAGATCAAAGTAAGGCGATCTGCAGTTACCAAAAGGATAGGTAAAGATCATGATTGTTTAGTTAATCAAGCAATGGTGGTGCAATACTAAACAAAGATAACAAACGGCAACCACGGTGATCATTCTATGAAATAGTATATGATAACATCATACATTTTCGCAGTACAATCAAAAATAAAATGATTACTTATAGGAAAATGCATTATTTTCTGTCTTTTAGTACTTCGGGGAGGACAAATAGTGTAACATGACACCAGATCAGCAACTTCCTTGAATCTGACATGCTTATATCATTTCATAATATGGCCTTGCACTTGAGATTCCAAATAGAAGAATGGTTGGCCGTTTCTTCTAGTTAATTATAATATAGACAGATAGTATACAATATAGGCTTGCACACAAGACTCAAATGGGAACATGGTAAGCCGTTTCTTCTAGCTAGTTGTTCCATTGACAAAAATATAATGGAAAATATCATCATGATCTATACCAAGTGCAAGGTACATGTGCAGAACAAACTATAGAAGGGATACCATAGAACAGTAGAGAAAAATCAGTCCTACACCTCACCAAAGTCTTTCTTAGCCTGTTATGACTTCCCTTCCTCCTGAAGTCTCGTATGTATTTCCTTCTAAAGCCTCATACAGTGCGCTTGAGATATATTCTTTTCAAGCTCCTCACTCAAAGAGCAAAAGAAATGTAATGAAAAAATCACGAAAAATAACAGTACTGCATCGGTAATGTATTCATATGGGGCCTTGCAAATAGGTGTAAATTTCAAAAAGAAAAGTTATGTTTATCTTTTCATCGTATTTTCTGGCAAGAACTTGGTGGATTATAAATTATCTATATAATGTGATTGTTATGAAAAAAAATAAACACGATATATTTGACATAAGAACACGACAAAGGGGGAAATTTCCTTCTCCAACAAGGCATATAGAACTGTCATTAAAAAAGAATGGCAATTGCCCAGCAAACCTATGGAGTAGTCGATAATCCTATTGTCAGCTCATTTTACACATGAATTTCACATACAGTAGTAGGATATAGAGTTCTCTTTGTTAATAAATTAGGCCATGTTTGCAGGCATTAAACATCTTATAGTCCAGTCTAATGCCAATTTAAAATTGACACGGCTGCGCAATACTGCAGAGGAGGAGACCCGCATGATATGCACGTCTACCATGATATGCACGTCTACCATCTTGTACATCTGAAAATGCTTGTACAGTGTGCTGCCTAAATACAATCTGATCTAGTACAAAACTGAAGCAACTTAGACTATCAGGGAGTTAAATCACAAAATCTATTGACCCATATATCTAACAAAAGAATAAGAATTATCAACATCGGTCCAATCTGGAGTAAGTTTATAAACTGGACTATCATCAAATCTTCTCAAAAATGAAAATGATGCTTTGCTAACTGGATGAAAAAAAGATACGGCAGCTCACTGTTACATATCACTAACCATAACTGCCATAGAGCAGGAATCTTGTTCATATAAATTGAATTTATATGTACTAATTTATGGCCACTATAAGAGATGACTACACACCAAAGGAAAACTCCAATGAAATCGACCGCTGACATATTGTCACTAAAAATATGTAACCGCTGAAAGGAACATGATATAGAGTATTTGAGGAGATGGACAAAGGAACATAGTTGAAGGCAGCATCTAGTTTTTTGAGCCTTGTCATTTTGATTCCCATCGTAACTCCAAACCTATTACAACATAAGATTTGTCTATGCTCTCAGCTGTAACAATTATCTTTTTTGTCACAAACTCTTCAGCAAAACAACAACAATCAATTGTGAGTAAAAACTAACTGGCAATCTGATTCATTCGAGTTATTTACCCAAAACCACCACACTTGGGGCTAGGGTAACAACTTAGTACCACATTTGCGTCAGGGCATAAAAAACCACCGAAATTGCGCCTAACATGTAACGCAGAGCACTGATGCTTGCTGGGATTTGGTCACGAAAACAGCCAAACTGACAGGTAGGACCTGCTTGTCGGAATGACGTGGCAAAGACCAAGTACAAAAAAATGTGTTGACTAGGTGAGATGGCAGATGAGATGCGGGCCCTGCCTGTCATTGACTACGCGTTCATCTTCATCCCATCTTTATTCCTTAGGAGCATTGCATCGAGCAGCTTGTGGGCGGCCGAGCCGAGAGCTCCATGGCCATGGCAGCCGAGTCCCTGCTCAAACTAGGCCCGGGCCGCCTCAGCCTGTTCCCTGCACGCCATGAACCATCGAATCTGGCCGCCGCCCCTGCCGGCATGGACGGCCGAGCCGAGAGCTTCATGGCCACCATGGCCGCCGCAGCCGAGCCCTGCTCAAGCTAGCGCAGGGCCACCTTACTCTTGGCGTCGACGTGCTGGCCTGCGGGCAGGGCAATTGAGGAGGCACAGATCCCGCGAAGCTTCCTGTACACGGCGACTGCGTCGAGCGGCGCGACGGAGTTCGCTGGCGAGTCCGCCATGGACGACGACGTGTATGCCCTCGCCTTCTTCTTCACGCATGGCGTCGGCTTGCTGGCTTGCAGGCATGGCTAGCGAGGAGGCGCAGGTCCCGCGGAACTTCCTGGACACGGCGACTCCGTCGGGCGGCGCGACGGCGTTCGCTTCCGAGTCTGCGCTCACCTTCTTTTTCCTGTACACAAATATGCGCTCACCTTCTTCTTCACGCATGCGTGCTCACGCATGGCGTTGACGCGTCTGAGCAAGCATACATGCTCAAGGTGAGCCACTCTCCCCTTCCCTGCGTGGCCACAACTTGGCTCGACCGGCACCATGCCCGCGCCGCTGCGTATGCCAGCTTCGTGAGCTGGCGGACGGGATGGAGGCGTTCCTCTACTCACTACTCCCGCCGTTCCTTTGGTCACTGCTCCGGCGTGGCCATGTGTTGTGACTCCTTCAGTGGCCAGAGGATGAACGCACATAAGGTGCTCGATGGAATGCTTCATAGAGAAAAATGGTGTGAAGAAGATGACTTTCTAGTCATTGACAGATGGGGCCCCCGGCTCATTTGCCACATCAGTCGGTCAAACTTTTTGGTCTTGGCCACGTCAGCCCGACAGGTGGGCCCAATGTGTCAGTTCCGCTATTTTCGTGAGCAAATCAGACAATCAATGCTCTTCGTTATTCGTTAGGCGCAAATCTGGTGGTTTTGTGTGCCCTGGCACAAATGTGGTAGTAAGTTGTTACCCCTAACCCCAAGTGTGGTGGTTTTAGGTAAATAACTCGATTTATTCATATAAAATGAAGTAGGTGTTCATGGAACCAAATATCTAGTATGATGTAGCACACTGTGAGTCAAGTCAATTTCTTTATGCAACTACATAATCAGCAAGATCTATTTTGTGACCTTCATCGGCAAATTTTCTGATCTGCTACCTTATCTTCATCTATAGCTCCAAAACAGCATAAAAGGGGAAAGAGAAAACAAATTATGTGCAGCCAAGAAGGAACTTGAGGCTTGAGATATTTCTGACCTGTAGATTTTTAATGAGCAGACTACTGTACAGGGGAGATGCTACGACAAATGTAAAAGAGGAACCATCAGAAAAGGGAGAGGCAGAGAGTGATGCCCTATGAGAAGGTTGGAGAGAAGCGCCCGTGGGAGGATGTGGGCAGCAGACATAGGAGGGGCAGGGGGGAGCTGCGCGGGAGAGGCAGAGAAGCGCTATTGAAGGTAAAGAAGAAGCATGATGGAAGAGGTGGGGAGCAACCATGGGAGCGGCCATGGGAGGGGAAGGAGGAACAACGGGAGAAGGGGAATGAGGAAGAAAACTTGAGGGGCCGAGAAAAATCACCTGATCCTCATCTTCTGCTTTTAAAGCATTAAGCGAGTAGACGCCGCGCCTGAGCTACTTTGAAACATGGACAGAGGGAGGAGGCGCGACCGATCAAAACATGAAATCGGGGCAAGCAGGAAGAAATCGCACGAACCCTCAACACCGACTGGATTTGTTCGCTGCTCGACATGGATCAGAATTAATAAATTACTACTACAGTCGTGTGTGCTTACAGGTGAACTACAGCTCGCTGGGCTGGATCTAGACGACGCCCTGTCCCATGGCCATCAGATGCCCGGGATGCTTCAATCCAAGGCTAATTCACTCTGGAAGTTCCCTCTCAAGCTCCAGCCGCCGCCGGTGGAAGAACTTGATCGAGATCTCGGGGCCGCCATGGGAAGAGCTGCGGTAGACGTGGCAATCTTCCTCGATGATCGGGGCGTGGAAGAGGATGTCGGCGGACGGGACAACCCTACCGCCGCCGCTCCAGCACTCGATCGTGCTTCTGTGGCTCGAGGTAACCATCCCCACCGCGTCGGTTGCGCTTCCTGTACGCCATCTCCGATGGCTCCCCTGCCACCAGCTCGGCCATGGGGAGAGGAGATGCGGAGAGGGGCTGCGCGAGAGGGGAGACAGGAGCTCGACGGTGAGGTTAGGAGGGCCGGGAGGAGGCGAGATAGGGACCGTCAGCTAGGAGAAGAGTCACTTTTTATAGTCATCTACAGCGGTGCGACGGTTGCGCTGGATTGGACGGGATCCTTCTAGCGAGCTCGCTAGTCCTGACAGATCTCGAGAAGAGCTGGGACAGCGACAGCACAAACGGACCGACAGCGGCCGAACAGCAGAAAGCGACGCAACAGATGGACCAACAACGGCTAGCGCAAACAGCGAACCTGACAACGACACAGAAAAAATCCAACGGCCAATAGAAACGAAAGAAACAACCACGCCAGCCTACCCCACATGCAATCAAAAATGCTAAACCCACCAAAGGAATCATCACACCAGTTCAAAAAATATGAAACAAAAAACCGAAGCCACAACGCGTTTCTACCCCGCCCCGTACCAAAGTAATACCACGCGCCAGAACCAAAACTCACCAAGAGTCACTTTCATCCAAATGGCTGAATCTCAACGCAAAAACTTTGCTTGGAATAGAGGCTTGAGTGAGGATATATATGCCTGCAAAGAGAGCCTTGGCTCAGTGGTTGGGCATGCGGTTGTGCAGCCTAACGACCCGAGTTCAATTCCTAGAATTGACAGGTGATGCACAGGGGTTTCCCCCGTTTATTGAGGATCAAGTTTGGTGTGTGGTGAAACCACTCATCAAGAAATATCTTGATACTCATTTAAAAATATCCGAGGACCATGTTTATCTTGGTACTCATACTAAAATGGCCGTATGCATCCCTAGTTGATGCAGAGGCCGGGAAGTGAAATTCTCTCCCATTTTTAAGGACGCCTTGGGCTCCTCCCCCCGCGTCGTTCGCTCTGGGTGACTCGAGGGCCAAACCCTAGCAGGCCGCCGGTTCCCCCACCTCCCTCCTCCTCCCCCGCCGCCGCTGGCAGCCGCCCTCGCGTTGGTAGGCGGCGGCAGGGATTCCCCGTGCACCCGCCTCGACATTGGTGACCGCCCCACCCCGCATCAGACACCGCCGCCCACTTCTCCAGATCCTGGTGGCCGCCGACGCCAGCCCTCTGTGGCGGTCGTTGGTCGCCGGAGCTGTCGGCTTGCCCCCCTCCCGTTCCGGTGCGGGGGTCTCCTGGGAAGGTTCGACTGTCAGATCAGGCCGGCTCTGCCCTGGATCGGGGCCGGCTCCTCTCTAGCGGCTGGTGGGCCGGGAATCGCCGGATCCGCTCAGATCTGGCCGGTGCAGCCCTGCCTCGTCGCCCGGCTTGGGTGTTCACGGTGTGGTCTCCCTGGTGGCGACTGTGTGGGTCGTTCTCCGTGTTTTTGATGGGATGTGCGCGGTGGGTGGATGCCGGGGCGGCGGCCTCGGCGGTGTGGACGGCGTTGCCTCTCGTCGGACAACGGTCGTGGGAGCTGGTGGTCCGTGACTTCGGCCATGCGGGCGGTGAGGTCTCGCTGGACGTCTACTGCGGTGGGTCGGGGTGCCCCGTCATCCGGCGTGCCTGCTTTGATGGAGTCCAACGCCTTCTCCGACTGCGTGCGCTCCCCTGGCCAGGTCTTTGGCCGGGTGGATGGGACGGGGGCAGGATCAGGGGAAACCCTTGGCCGTCGGTGGAGGCCACGACAATGGCGGCGCCTTTCTGGGCGTCGGTTCCCTTCTTGGAGGCCTTGTCGAGGTCCTATCCCGTCTCTCGCTGTGCTATTCATTTGGGCGAAAGCTCTAGTTCCCCTTGCGGGCGACGGCGTCGTACCTTCGTCGCGCTCCTTCTTGAAGGCGTCGCCTGGGGTTCCCGAAAGCACGGTGGGCATTTTGTGGTGTGTGTGAGGTATTTGGCGGCGGCAATGTGTGCGGCGTTTCATCTTTTCTACCGCCGATCTTCATCTTGTGGTAGCGCTCCTTCTGCTTGGAGATGGACTAGCGTAGGTGGTGGTCGTCATTTGGCGTCATGGTGGCGTCGATGGCAGAGGATCCTGCCAAGGTTGGAACTTCAATCTGCTCTGAAGACGGACCAGTGAAAGATGGCGGCGACGACACTTGTGAGTGCGTCAGACCGGTTTATGCCCCAGACCCGGTATGTGGGCTAGGCTGGGGATTCCGGCTATTGATGTTAGGTTTAGGTGAGTGGTCTGGGTAGTGGCCCAGCTAGCACCCCTTCATCATTTGGATAGGAGTAGTGGCATATGTTGCCTAGACGGAGGATTCAGGCATATTGTTTGTAACACTTTGTAAGGTCCTCGAGAATAATCAATAAAGTGGCCGCATGCATCTCCCAGATGCAGAGGCCGGGGGTCATCCTCCTTTTCAAATATATATATATTTCCTAAAGATATCTCGTCCTGCCCAGCTTGATCTAATTCAATTTAGACGAAGGACGCCTTCAGGAACAAGACGATCTACTCAAAGGCTGGCTTGCTCCAAGGCCTCCACCTCGCCCACCTCATCCCGTAGCCATTGTCGTCCTCCACATGACCACGCCAGCTTTCATGATTTGGGTCTGTGGCAGGCGTAAACTATGAGAATTTGACTGGTCGTTTTCATCGCAGGCGGCTACGGCGAGGACATGTGGAAGGCAACAGCTCAGACTTGATGCCCTTTACCTCCGTCAAGGACACTGTCAATGGTGCATAATCTCAAACCTCCTTTGACGTATTTGTGCCCGTGAAACAAGTATTCGGCCTGGCCGATGGCAAAACGCACACATGGCAAAGCTAGCTTGACTTGAGATGGATTGAATTTGGTACACATGGCTAGCCAACAGGTTTTTTTTTTCGAAAAGAGGTTTTACCCCAGTCTCTGCATCAGAAAGATGCATACGGCTCATATTATTAAAAATATCCAGCAACAAGTCTTCAAGTCTCCAACAGGTGGCTAGCAAAGTACGCACACACACCGGCATGTGTAACATATTTGTTGTTTGTACTGTTTCAACTCACGATGATTACAACGTGAGCTACATGCATTCATACTAACATAACATCATCTGCCTAAGTAGAGTTACGATTTCTATACTACTTGGACAATCAATGAGATCTATAGGAAAGCGGAAGAGAGAACTAGCAAGCCGGTGATTTTACTGTTTTATCTAGATTCATTGTGCTAAATCAAGTAGTTCTAAACTAGCTGTTACAGGATTCACCGATTTAGTCCATGTTTTGCTTTTCCATTTTTAATGAATGGGGTGGATTTTGAAATATCATATTTCAGTTAGTTTTTGGTCAGTAAGCTTGAGTAGTAGGGTCCGTTTGGATGGAAGCCAATGGCAACCCTGCCAAAAAAGTTGGCGTTGACTGAGGACACATGCAAGCATATGGATGGCTGCCCAAAATTCTGATGTAGCCAATTTTTTAGTTAACACATTCAGTTTTTCCACAAACCACCGGGCGATTCGGCAGAGGCGAAACCTTCGCTAAAAAGTTGGCACGCCTAGCGTTGGCAGGGCGGCTGCAGGCGCTATCCAAACAAGCCCGTATTCTCTCTCTTTTGTCCCGGTTGGTATTTCATATATGCTACCTTGCTATGTTATATAAGATACTTCATATAGGAGGTCAAGCTTGAAAAAGGTAGAATGTTCAACAAGTCAAGAATCATGTTAACCAGACTGTCATGATATTTCCCCTGCTTCAAAATGCTCCATGAGACGTTAGTTAACATGCCTCTGAATGCTGATTGCTTTTTACAGAATTTTGACTGTTTATGTAGACTTTGGTTAATTATGACAACGACAAAGATCACTTTGAGGCGCTCGCTATGGCAGACGGGGATGGGGTGGCGCCGGGTACACTGCTGATAACAAAAATGTTGTGACAGTTCCAAATGAGAACTGAACTTACTGCACTAATATTCAGTTATATATCAAGGCGGCAAATGTTTGCGTGTTCTGTAAAATAGCATGGAAATTTTAATCCAAATGTTGTCTGTCTTCAGTTATCTAAAAACTAGCATGGCAACTTTATACATGATACAATCTTTCAGCATGGCAAATTAGTTAATAAATTGTAAAAAAGATGGTACCAAATAAACTTGTATACGGTCATGTAGCATCCTATTTTTTCGTATGGCAACTAAGCCATCACTATCCTTCCAATGTTTACTAAATGACATCCGTTACTGAATTTAGAGATCAACAAAGCATCAGGTTACCAGTGAAAACTCATGCAGGGAAGAGGCGTTACTGCTGCTCATCCCAAACATCGTCTGCTGATGCACCTCATTCCAGTGCATTATTCACTGCTGCCTCTCCCGACGCATTGTCCGCTCCATACTCCTCCCTCCAACAGGTCACCCAGAACTTCTGCTACACCTCCTGCATGGCGTGCCGGTGCAGAACCTCTGCTGCACTCCTCATTCCCTCACGATTTTTGTTTGGATAGCAACAGTGGGTAAAGAGGGCCGACGCGAGCAAATGAAGCAGCAGGTGAACCGCTCCCTGCTCCACCTGTCCGACAGGGACATGGAGGTCATGGCCACCAGCGAGATGGACGCTATTGTGCACTGATGAGCTCCTGGTCTTCCTCGCCGCCGTCTTCGGCACGCCCCGTCCCCCGTCCACCGGCCTGCCCCCCTGCCTTCCCCCGCTCACGTGGTGTGCCTGGCAGCTCTACCTTGTGCTCCCACCCTCGCGACACATCTTGGTGAGGGCTCCGACTGAATCACCGAGAGAGGGGAGAGGTTCCGCCGAAAGACCAGGAGCTCATCAACATTCAGCGCCATGGTCCTTCTGCATTCTTCAACACCCGCCCTCTGCACAGCGTCACCACCAGGTCCCCCGCCCATCGCTCCCCAGATCTGGTCGCGATCCATTATCTGGCCGCTGCAGCTCGCCGGAGTATTAGTCGGAATCGAGCTAAATTGGGGATTGCCGGGAGAGAGAAAGTGAGGGAGAGTGGGAAATGTGTGACCACTTCGATGGGTGAGGGATAGAGGAAGTGATGGGTCGTGTTGTTGGATTCGGTCGGTCTCTGGAACGAACGACTCCTGCTGATGACGTGGCAATCCTTGTGCGTCAGGATTGGTGCTTAGGGTCCAATGGTAACATATGCTTTTGGGACGAGATCGTTAAAACCTGAAATTCAGTTGTTATCTTTTTCGAAAAACAGTTCAAAAAATTGTGTGGGTGAAAATGGATCGTTCCTAAAAAATTGGATCCGGCTGCGGAGCAATACAAACCGACCTCCTGCCCCACTCCATAGAGCATCTCTACCAGATTCGGTATACCGCGTCCTGCAAAAATCGATTTACAGGACATTGCAAAACGCTTTCTTGCGCATTTTTATGGTACTTTTGTTCCGACAGAACGGATCTCGTAAAAATATTTCATCGTCTCGGCAAAATTACACAACCGCCCTTAAAACGCCCGCTAAATCACAATTGGGTACACCTTGGATGCTTCCACCGCAAGGATCTCGTTAGGATGGATAGAGGGCCATTGCTAGAGCTCACAACAAGAAGAAACCATTTGCATCGATCTTGTGGCAGCGGCAACAACAGCTAGCTAGCGCAGGCCGCCGCAGCAACACCAAGCTAGCTAGCGGCGGCGGCGGCGACTAAGCTTGCAGAGCTGCAACTAGGGTGCGGTGGTCGCTGACGTTGAGGCTTTGAGGCGAGGTCGCGCTTGGTGCGAGCTGAAAGTTCCTTCCTGCCAACTGTTTCTTATTTTTCAGGTCCAGTAAAAATTGCCCCCATTCCCATAGATATAGCGGAAACGGCCCCACAATATGGAGGATCCCGCAAAAAAGAATCTGGGATGGTTGAATATACGTGACCTCTTCGGGGCGAAAAAACCTGCCTCCATCCCGTTAACCGGCGGTTATTTTGTTGGATGGCCTGGTTTACGCTAGAGATGCTCTTAGCCCGAAAATAAAAACAATCAAGACCTGACACGCGCCACACAGGGGGACAGATGGAGCGAGCGAATAAACCAAAGAGAAAAGTCTGGAAAAATCCTTGACTTCATAGAGCCGATCTGAATCGGACCCTGAATTCTCAATCCTTGAAATTAGCACCCTATACTTGTCAATTCTGGTCAATCTGTCTTTAGACCTGTTTGTCACGCCGGGAGAAAGGTCAATCCCGAACGGGATGCTCACGTGTCATCTACATGTTCTTCCTCACAACTTGTCGCAAATAATAACTGTGTTACTTAGCAGTGGTTGCCTCTCCATTTATATGGTCGAGGAAGAGATTAGCATGCTTGACATTGTGGATATGCATGCCATACATGTTTGTGGTCTTGAAGTGGGGAGAAGATATGTGTGACAAGTGGACTAGCTTAGTCACTGAGAGAAGTTATCATCCCACTAGGGATTATCTGTTTCTCAGCACCCCAAAATTGGTCTAGATCGGGAGAAGGTCAGGATTGACCGGGATCGATAAGTACGGAGTGCTAATTTTAGGGATTGAAAGTTCAGGATTTAATTCAAATTGGCTCTACGAGTTAAATGTTTTGCTTTTAGATTTTTCTCTAAACCAAATAGCGCTATGATTTGTGCAGATCCGACGGTCACGAAAAATAGCCTGAAGCGAATTTAAAAATAGATGACTCAAAATTAGAAAAATTGTTATTTTATACATGTGAAATTTCACATGAATTATCTTTATAAATGCCATCAAACAAAATTTAAAAGGCCCGTGGCAACACATGGGCATTGTACTAGTACAAATAACAAATGAACCTCACAAGTTTGGAAGTGCAAAACATAGTATTGCCACAAAAGATATGAAAAGTGTTGGAATAGTCGCTCGAATAGACCAAAGAGAAACCATCTCGACCTCACACGGATGAGTGTTAAAAAAGAATGGAGAGAGTATTCAAATTCACATCAAATTTATATAGGAGGCTAATCGAAATGAATTTTGGTGGCACCATTGTTTTGGTCGTGCTAAATGTAGCACTGTTGTATGGCTACATAGAGGACACCCATATATCGAGAAACTTTTGTCTCTTGATTGTAACCTTGTAGTAATGGAATAAACCTTGCATTTCTCCCCCAAAAGATGGCATTTGTAGGAAAGGAATCCATAAGGATTAGAATCATGGAAATAACCTCGAAAGAATACAAAGAGTAGCATAAGCTTGTTTTAGCTTCATATGCATGCGTGTCAATGTTGCATCCCATAAGTAAGGTAGATGCACTGTTACGGTTATTGGTATGATATATGCAGATATCGGTCATCCGTTGCAAAATAGGACGGCTTGGAAAGCAGAGGACCAGTATCATTGATGGACTAACGAAACAGTCAAAACCATCTATTTTCCAATGAGTATAGTTTTTTATGATCGATGTGAACCAAATTAGCGTAACATATGATGACAAATAAGAGCATCTCCAGCCGCGTCCTCAGAAAATGCCTCCCCAGGCGATTTTTTCACGCCTGTGTCGAAAAAACGGCCAATCGCGTTCCAGGAGCCCGATTTTCGCCAGCCTGGCCAAAATCAAGCCGAACCCGGCGCGCTAGGGGGCGCCCGGGGGCACCGGGGCAAGTTGTTTTGGCACGAAGCAGCCACAGGCCCGCTGAGTCAGCAAGACGGACGCTTCATCGCCCTCATCATCTCGGTTCCCGTGGGAATCAATGCCAAGGCTGCCGCGCTGCCGCTGCCGGTCAGCCTTGCCATTGATTCCTCACGGGCGGCGCGTCACGGGGCGGCGCGCCGACGCCTCCCCTCCCGCGCACGCGTACACATTGTCGTGGCTATATAAGCCGGTGGCCTCCCTCGCCTCTGGCCACACCAGCCCTAGCCGCCGAGCTCTGCCTCTCCCGTGCGCCGCCGCCGAGCCCTCCCTCTCCCTCTCCTGTGCACCGCCACCTAGTCCTCCCTCTCCTTCTCCCGATGGCCGAACGTTTCCCCGGCAACGAGGCGACGGCCAATGGCTTCGTCCGCCGCTCTCTCCGCGAACGGGAGTTGTGACTCCTGTTCGAGGCCAACATCCCGGCGCCGCCGGACATGCGCCGCCGGGCCGATGGGGTGGAGGCTCAACAACGGGGGAGTGCCCATTCCCCCCGTTGCCCGACGCCGTGGCGCCGCACCCTACTTCGCCGTCGAGGTAGAGATCGTGCGCTCCTCCCTCACCGACGAGCAGCTCGCCCTGCCCTAGTACGCCGCCGACAACCACGCGGCGTGGACGGCGTACTTCGAGCGCCGTCAGCAGCAGAGGCTGACGTCCACCAACGGGGCGCCGGTGGTGGGTGGCACGAAGAACAACGAGGGGCGCCACATGTGGTGGGGCGTCCCCCGGCCGCACGCTCGAGGGCGTGCTGACGCACCTTGAGGGCGGCAACAACCCGCCGCTAGCATACCCTCCCCCGGCGAGGGCGGCCGCCCCGGCACACCGCCGACGCTCCGGGTAATGGATGCCCAGGAGGTTTGGCTCCTCCTTGTCTTCCTCCTCGCACTCTTCTTCTCGCTCCTCCGGCTCTCCGGCGCTGCTCGGCGTCAAGGCCGAGCCCGCGGCGGAGATGCCGCTCGGCGGGCGCACTCGCAGCGCCGGCATCGTCATCAACAAGGGCGGCCAGTGCGCCTCCTCGTCGGCTCCTCCGCGCTTCGTCAAGCCAAAGATGAGCCGGGGCTCGCGCCGGTGAAAACGGAGCCGGGTCTCCCCGCCGTGAAGACGGAGCACGACGAGTTGAGCTCGACGACGACGCGGCCCTAGAATGGGCGTGCAAGGACTCCCTGAAGATGGCGAGGGAGCGCCAATGCGCCGCCCTTCGGCGGTTCGAGCAGCGCCGCCGGGGCCGCGACAAAGGAGGAGTCGTCGTCATCGAAGACAGCGACGACGACGACGCGCCGCCGCCACCAGTCCGCCATGGTGACGCCGGTCAAGGGTCCACCAGGGACGGCCGTGTCAAGGAGGAGAAGGCCGCCGCCGACGACGGCGGCGAGGATGGCGGAGACGACGGCAACTACTCGGCGCTCAGCGATTTCTTTTTTTAGTTATATTTGCTATGTAATCGGCCGAACATGTCTAATATATGCCAAAGTTTGCCGAAATTTAGCCTTGTTTAACCGAACTTCGTCGAACTTTTTTTTTTTTGAAAAATTAGACACATCTGGAGGCACCCCTGGGGCCGGCGACTGGGGACTAACTCACCCCAGGCCTTTTTTTTGCGCTGGCTCGCCCTCAGACGGTGATTTTAGACGCCCTGGAGGGGCCAGCGGCTGAAGATGCTCTAAGCAACTCGACAATGACCTTTTCCACGCTACTGCCAGCAAGAAAATTGGACGTGTGCACGGACAGAGCCCATCCACCGGCCTCACTCGCATCCACAGAGCGTACGAACCTGGGATGCTCCAGGATTATTATAGGGACCACACAGGGTTCAGATACGTGCATGCCATTCAACTACGTACCTCACTGGGGCACGCCAGCCCCACGAGGAACCAGGAAACAGCGATAGCACCCACCGCCAAGGCCGCACAGTGCCAAAGTTTTCGAAACCGTTCGGTCCTAGACCCATGTGCCAGCCAGCTCAAAGGCAAACCAGTACTATATAGGCACTCGCCACGACAGTTAGCTACCAAAAACATCTTCTACAAAAAGAAGAGCAAGAAACTACATGCACTAAAGCTGGTACTACCTAGCATTAAGATTGTGATAGGGGACGGAACAAACATACTAACTGGACAATCGAGGGCAATGCAATTACTAACACACCAGGTTACTTCCTTGCAACTGCTGATGATACCAAAGTTATGAGCCACCACTACTATTATGGAATAGAATATCACTGACTTGACTAAAAATGTCATAGAATAGTCAACACTTATTGCTCACAACTAGTTTGTTGATGGGATTCATACATACCAACACTGACTCTATCTGGTCAATTTAATCGATGGATTGTTTAGCTCACAACGGTAGCACCAAATTGAATGTGAATTGTGATCGGCAAATTCACTTTTCTTGCTTACTGTTAGGTGGCGACACTTGTTGAATTGAGAGGGCCAGTGATCGTCCGACACCCGGTAGGGCTCCACGTTGATCTCTGATAACCGTGCGCCGGGAAGTACCAGTCGGGGGCAAGAACGTTTATGGAATTATAGTGGGTCCCTGGGAAGGAGTGGTAGGAGATGGGATTTAAGGGGAGTGAGGGAGGGAGCAGAGGAGGAACGAGAACTCACATTGAGTTCCTTCAGCACCACGGGGGACCTACGGTGAGAGCAGTTGCGTAGGAGAGCACCAGTGAGGTCGTAGAAGTCTTCCTTGATCTCCTTTGCGGAGAGCATTGCAAAGAACCATGGCCTGTCGAGCGCATAGGCGCGGATCAACTTCCGCGGGCACTCGGCTGCCTGCGGTGTCGCACCCGCAGCTTCCACGGCTGAGTGGAACGTCATAGTAGGGTGGTAGAAGCGGCGGCGGGTTTCAAAAACCATAGAGAAACCGCCTTGGTGACCTTAGAGGAGTCGTTATCCACAAGGTTTGTTGGTTCCCAGTACCGCCATCACCTCGTCGAGGCCGAGCTTTAGCCTTTGGCTGAACTCGTTGTGAGGAGGAGCCTCTAGCGGTGATGATAGCTTCACTAGCGCGGTTAACGGGAGGGCACCGTAACCCCCGTTGGCTCCCGCACATCTTAGACTCCATCTCCCGAATGAGCAGGATATCGCATCGACAACTCATATTCCCATCACCCCTCAATGTTTGGTACAGTACACAATTTTTTACGAAGACCACATACTCTTCACAAGTTTGGTCTATCTAAACAGGCGTTAGATTTCATCTCCCAAATGATGAGGATATCACATAAAAAATTTATACTCCCATCACCCATCTTTGGAGCAAATTTTTTTTTACGAAGATCACGCACAGCAGAAAGAGAAATTTTGGACTAGGATGTCCCTACTAGGTCTTAATTGCGCTCATGAAATCTTACCAAATTTGAGGGGAAGCCGGTCGTTGATCGCCGAGAGAGGGAACACTACGAGATGTGAGGAGAGAGAACACATCGGATGTAATGGTTAGACAATTAATCGCCTCCTCCCATAGATTGATAGGTAGCCCAAAATTTACTCTCTACCCTGATTTTTAGGGCAAGATTAGAAGTTGGATTCTTTTGTGAGCCATGGGCTACCTAACTTGGGACTAAATCATTTGAAATTTATGCCGCCTATTTTAGGTTGGAAATGTGCTATGAATCTTTTGGGTCGTGTTGCATATTTTTTTATGAAATACATTGTTTCAAATGGACAATAAATGACTTGAGATTAATCATATGTATTAGGAATACAAACAAAAAATGAATCTGACAAGTTTGGGAGTGCAAAATATAGTGCAACCACAAAAGACATGGAAACTGTTGGAACAGTCGCTCAGACAGAACAAAGAAAACCCATCGGGGATGAGTGTTAAAAAGAGATTGGAGCCAATACTCAAATTTACATGGAATTGAGATATAGGAGGACAGTCCAAACAAATTTTGGTGGCACCATTCCTTTGATCCAAATGGCATTCATAGGAAAGGAAACCATAAGGATTAGAATCATATAAATAACCTCCAAATGATATAAAGAATAGTTTAAGGTAGATGCACTGTTAGGGTTATCAGTACGATCTGCCGATCTCGACCATCCGTTGCAAAACCGGGGCGTCTTGGCGAGTAGAGGACGGGATCAATGATGGACTAACGAATAAATCAAACCATCTATTTTCAAGTAGTATGGTATTTTTTTGATTGATATGAACCAAATTCGTTTAACATATGCTAACAAAAAAGCGGCTTAGAGATAACCTTTTGGGGGCTTCTGCGAGCAAGAAACTAAACGTGTGCATTGATAGAGCCCATCCACAGATCTCACACCTAGAAAGTGTATGAACTGTGCTACATCATTGAATCATGGGATGCTCCACGAGGACGATAGGTACCACCTAGGGTTCAGATCATACCTGGCCATGGACATCCCGGCCTGGACGGCCCGACCCGACCCGGCCCAAAAAAGCCTGACCCGATCTTGCCCATGGGCCATGCTTGGGCCTAGATTTTGAGCCCGATGACCGCCAGGCTGGGCTTGGGCCTGTCATATTTGCAATTTAAGGAAGAGGCCCAACGGGCTTTTTGATTGATGGGTCGGGCTTGGGCCTGAATTTTAGGCCTGACGCCCAAGCCGGGATGGGCTCGGGCCTAGTTTTTTGCATCGGGTTTTGGTAGGCCCGGCCCGAGAGATGACTAGGTATAGTTCAGATACATGCCTTTCATTCAACTACCTTACTCGGACCTCCCTGACACGCCAGCCCCATGAGGACTCAGGAAACAAACAATGAACTACGCATTGCTCACCGTTCGGTCCCCGGGCCCACGTTCCAGCCAGTAGTATTGTCACTCGTCACGACAGATAGCTACCAAAAACATCTTCTAGAGAAAGAAGAGCAAGAAACTGTATGTAGTACTAGCATTAGGATTGCAATAGGTGATAGACGTTAACGAATAAACTAACTGGATCATCGAGAGCAATGCGAGTACTAATAAACTACATTACGTCCTTCCAATTTTTGATGATATCAAAGTTACGAACCACTACTGGTCCTACTCCCTCCGTTTAAAAAAAAACTTGTCTCTTAAATGGATGTATCTAGCATCAAGTTAGTGCTAGATACATTCATTTAAGGAATAAGCTTGGGACAAGTTTTTTTGGACAGGGAGTACTACAGAACTGTTGGGGAACGTAGTAATTTTAAAAAAATTCCTACGCACACGCAAGATCATGGTGATGCATAGCAACGAGAGGGGAGAGTGTTGTCTACGTACCCTCGTAGACCGAAAGAGGAAGCGTTAGCACAACGCGGTTGATGTAGTCGTACGTCTTCACGATCCGACCGATCAAGTACCGAACGCACGGCACCTCCGAGTTCTGCACACGTTCAACTCGATGACGTCCCTCGAACTCCGATCCAGCCGAGTGTTGAGGGAGAGTTTCGTCAGCACGACGGCGTGGTGACGATGATGATGTTCTACCGACGCAGGGCTTCGCCTAAGCACCGCTACAATATGATCGAAGTGGATTATGGTGGAGGGGGGCACCGCACACGGCTAAGAGATCAAGAGATCAATTGTTGTGTCTTTGGGGTGCCCCCTGCCCCTGTATATAAAGGAGTGGAGGAGGGGGAGGGCCGGCCCTCTCTATGGCGCACCCTAGGGGAGTCCTACTCCCACCGGGAGTAGGATTCCCCCTTTCCTAGTAGAACTAGGAGCCCTTCCAAGTAGTAGGAGTAGGAGGGAAGGAAAGGGAAGGGAAAAGGAGAAGGAAGGAAGGGGGCGCCCCCCTCCCTAGTCCAATTCGGACCAGCCCATGGGGAGGGGTGCGGCCACCCTTTGAGGCCTTTCTCTCCTTTCCCGTATGGCCCATTAAGGCCCAATACGAATTCCCGTAACTCCCGGTACTTCCGAAAATACCCGAATCACTCGGAACCTTTCGATGTCCGAATATAGTCGTCCAATATATCGATCTTTACGTCTCGACCATTTCGAGACTCCTCGTCATGTCCCCGATCTCATCCGGGACTCCGAACTCCTTCGGTACATCAAAACACATAAACTCATAATATAACCGTCATCGAACTTAAGCGTGCGGACCCTACGGGTTCGAGAACTATGTAGACATGACCGAGACACGTCTCCGGTCAATAACCAATAGCGGAACCTGGATGCTCATATTGGCTCCTACATATTCTACGAAGATCTTTATCGGTCAAACCGCATAACAACATACGTTGTTCCCTTTGTCATCGGTATGTTACTTGCCCGAGATTCGATCGTCGGTATCTCAATACCTAGTTCAATCTCGTTACCGGCAAGTCTCTTTACTCGTTCCGTAACACATCATCCCGCAACTAACTCATTAGTTGCAATGCTTGCAAGGCTTATAGTGATGTGCATTACCGAGTGGGCCCAGAGATACCTCTCCGACAATCGGAGTGACAAATCCTAATCTCGAAATACGCCAACCCAACAAGTACCTTCGGAGACACCTGTAGAGCACCTTTATAATCACCCAGTTACGTTGTGACGTTTGGTAGCACACAAAGTGTTCCTCCGGTAAACGGGAGTTGCATAATCTCATAGTCATAGGAACATGTATAAGTCATGAAGAAAGCAATAGCAACAAACTAAACGATCAAGTGCTATGCTAACGGAATGGGTCAAGTCAATCACATCATTCTCTAATGATGTGACCCCGTTAATCAAATGACAACTCATGTCTATGGCTAGGAAACTTAACCATCTTTGATTCAACGAGCTAGTCAAGTAGAGGCATACTAGTGACATACTGTTTGTCTATGTATTCACACATGTATTATGTTTCCGGTTAATACAATTCTAGCATGAATAATAAACATTTATCATGATATAAGGAAATAAATAATAACTTTATTATTGCCTCTAGGGCATATTTCCTTCAGTCTCCCACTTGCACTAGAGTCAATAATCTAGTTCACATCGCCATGTGATTTAACATCAATAGTTCACATTACCATGTGATTAACACCCATAGTTCACATCGTCATGTGACCAACACCCAAAGGGTTTACTAGAGTCAATAATCTAGTTCACATCGCTATGTGATTAATACCCAAAGAGTACTAAGGTGTGATCATGTTTTGCTTGTGAGGGAAGTTTAGTCAACGGGTCTGCCACATTCAGATCCGTATGTATTTTGCAAATTTCTATGTCAACAATGCTCTGCACGGAGCTACTCTAGCTAATTGCTCCCACTTTCAATATGTATCCAGATTGAGACTTTGAGTCATCTGGATCAGTGTCAAAACTTGCATCGACGTAACCCTTTACGACGAACCTTTTGTCACCTCCATAATCGAGAAACATATCCTTATTCCACTAAGGATAATTTTGACCAATGTCCAGTGATCTACTCCTAGATCACTATTGTACTCCCTTGCCAAACTCAGGGCAGGGTATACAATAGGTCTGGTACACAGCATGGCATACTTTATAGAACCTATGGCTGAGGCATAGGGAATGACTTTCATTCTCTCTCTATCTTCTGCCGTGGTCGGGTTTTGAGTCTTACTCAACTTCACACCTTGTAACACAGGCAAGAACTCCTTCTTTGACTGTTCCATTTTGAACTACTTCAAAATCTTGTCAAGGTATGTACTCATTGAAAAACTTATCAAGCGTCTTGATCTATCTCTATAGATCTTGATGCTCAATATGTAAGCAGCTTCACCGAGGTCTTTCTTTGAAAAACTCCTTTCAAACATTCCTTTATGCTTTGCAGAATAATTCTACATTATCTCCGATCAACAATATGTCATTCACATATACTTATCAGAAATGTTGTAGTGCTCCCACTCACTTTCTTGTAAATACAGGCTTCACCGCAAGTCTGTATAAAACTATATGCTTTGATCAACTTATCAAAGCGTATATTCCAACTCCGAGATGCTTGCACCAGTCCATAGATGGATCGCTGGAGCTTGCATATTTTGTTAGTACCTTTAGGATTGACAAAACCTTCTGGTTGCATCATATACAACTCTTCTTTAATAAATCCATTAAGGAATGCAGTTTTGTTTATCCATTTGCCAGATTTCATAAAATGCGGCAATTGCTAACATGATTCGGACAGACTTAAGCATAGATACGAGTGAGAAACTCTCATCGTAGTCAACACCTTGAACTTGTCGAAAACCTTTTTGCGACAATTCTAGCTTTGTAGATAGTAACACTACTATCAGCGTCCGTCTTCCTCTTGAAGATCCATTTAATCTCAATGGCTCGCCGATCAATGGGCAAGTCAATCAAAGTCCATACTTTGTTCTCATACATGGATCTCATCTCAGATTTCATGGCCTCAAGCCATTTCGCGGAATCTGGGCTCATCATCGCTTCCTCATAGTTCGTAGGCTCGTCATGGTCAAGTAACATGACCTCCAGAACAGGATTACCGTACCACTCTGGTGCGGATCTCACTCTGGTTTACCTACGAGGTTCGGTAGTAACTTGATCTGAAGTTACATGATCATCATCATTAGCTTCCTCACTAATTGGTGTAGTAGTCACAGGAACAGATTTCTGTGATGAACTACTTTCCAATAAGGGAGCAGGTACAGTTACCTCATCAAGTTCTACTTTCCTCCCACTCACTTCTTTCGAGAGAAACTCCTTCTCTAGAAAGGATCCATTCTCAGCAATGAATATCTTGCCTTCGGATCTGTGATAGAAGGTGTACCCAACATTTTCTTTTGGGTATCCTATGAAGATGCACTTCTCCGATTTGGGTTTGAGCTTATCAGGTTGAAACTTTTTCACATAAGCATTGCAACCTCAAACTTTAAGAAACGACAGCTTAGGTTTCTTGCCAAACCATAGTTCATACGGTGTCGTCTCAACGGATTTAGATGGTGCCCTATTTAATGTGAATGTAGCTGTCTCTAATGCATAACCCCAAAACGATAGTGGTAAATCGGTAAGAGACATCATAGATCGCACCATATCTAATAAAGTACGGTTACGACGTTCGGACACACCATTACACTGTGGTGTTCCAGGTGGCGTGAGTAGTGAAACTATTTCACATTGTTTTAACTGAAGGCCAAACTCGTAACTCAAATATTTTACTTCTGCGATCATATCGTAGAAACTTTTATTTTTGTTACGATGATTCTCCACTTCACTCTGAAATTCTTTGAACTTTTCAAATGTTTCAGACTTGTGTTTCATCAAGTAGATATACTCATATCTGCTCAAATCATCTGTGAAGATCAGAAAATAATGATACCTGCCGCGAGCCTCAATATTCATCGGACCACATACATCAGTATGTATGATTTCCAACAAATCTGTTGCTCGCTCCATTGTTCCGGAGAACGGAGTCTTAGTCATCTTGCCCATGAGGCATGGTTCGCAAGCATCAACTGATTCATAATCAAGTGATTCCAAAAGCCCATCAGCATGGATTTTCTTCATGCGCTTTACACCAATATGACCTAAACGGCAGTGCCACAAATAAGTTGCACTATCATTATTAACTTTGCATCTTTTGGCTTCAATATTATAAAATGTGTATCACCACGATCGAGATCCAACAAACCATTTTCATTGGGTGTATGACCATAGAAGGTTTTATTCATGTAAACAGAACAACAATTATTCTCTAACTTACATGAATAACCGTATTGCAATAAACATGATCCAATCATATTCATGCTCAACGCAAACACTAAATAACATTTATTTTAGGTTTAACACTAATCCCGAAAGTATAGGGAGTGTGCGATGATGATCATATCAATCTTGGAACCATTTCCAATACACATCGTCACTTCACCCTTAACTAGTCTCTGTTCATTCTGCAACTCCCGTTTCGAGTTACTATTCTTAGCAACTGAACTAGTATCAAATACTAAGGGGTTGCTATAAACATTAGTAAAGTACACATCAATAACATGTATATCAAATATACCTATGTTCACTTTGCCATCCTTCTTATCCGCCAATTACTTGGGGTAGTTCCGCTTCCAATGACCAGTCCCTTTGCAGTAGAAGCACTCAGTTTCAGGCTTAGGTCCAGACTTGGGTTTTTTCACTTGAGCAGCAACTTGTTTGCCGTTCTTCTTGAAGTTCCCCTTTCTTCCCTTTGTCCCTTTACTTGAAACTAGTGGTTTTGTTTACCATCAACACTTGATGCTTTTCTTGATTTCTACCTTCGTCGATTTCAGCATCACGAAGAGCTTGGGAATCGTTTCCGTTATCCCTTGCATATTATAGTTCATCACGAAGTTCTACTAACTTGGTGATGGTGACTAGAGAATTCTGTCAATCACTATTTTATCTGGAAGATTAACTCCCACTTGATTCAAGCGATTGTAGTACCCAGACAATCTGAGCACATGCTCACTGCTTGAGCTATTCTCCTCCATCTTTTAGCTATAGAACTTGTTGGAGACTTCATATCTCTCAACTCGGGTATTTACTTGAAATATTAACTTCAACTCCTGGAACATCTCATATGGTCCATGACGTTCAAAACGTCTTTGAAGTCCCGATTCTAAGCCGTTTAAGCATGGTGCACTAAACTATCAAGTAGTCATCATATTGAGCTAGCCAAACGTTCATAACATCTGCATCTGCTCCTGCAATAGGTTTGTCACCTAGCGGTGCATCAAGGACATAATTCTTCTGTGCAGCAATGAGGATAAACCTCAGATCACGGATCCAATCCGCATCATTGCTACTAACATCTTTCAACTTAGTTTTCTCTAGGAACATATCAAAAATAAAACAGGGGAGCTAAACGCGAGCTATTGATCTACAACATAGATATGCTAATACTACCAGGACTAAGTTCATGATAAATTTAAGTTCAATTAATCATATTACTTAAGAACTCCCACTTAGATAGACATCCCTCTAATCTTCTAAGTGATCACGTGATCCAAATCAACTAAACCATAACCGATCATCACGTGAAATGGAGTAGTTTTCAATGGTGAACATCACTATGTTGATCATATCTACTATATGATTCACGCTCGACCTTTCGGTCTCAGTGTTCCGAGGCCATATCTGCATATGCTAGGCTCGTCAAGTTTAACCTGAGTATTCTGCGTGTGCAAAACTGGCTTGCACCCGTTGTAGATGGACGTAGAGCTTATCACACCCGATCATCACGTGGTGTCTGGGCACGACGAACTTTGGCAACGGTGCATACTCAGGGAGAACACTTTTATCTTGAAATTTAGTGAGAGATCATCTTATAATGCTACCGTCAATCAAAGCAAGATAAGATGCATAAAAGATAAACATCACATGCAATCAAAATATGTGACATGATATGGCCATCATCATCTTGTGCCTTTGATCTCCATCTCCAAAGCATCGTCATGATTTCCATCGTCACCGGCATGACACCATGATCTCCATCATCTTGATCTATATCAATGTGTCGTCACATGGTCGTCTCGCCAACTATTGCTCTTGCAACTATTGCTATCGCATAGCGATAAAGTAAAGCAATTATTTGGCGCTTGCATCTTATGCAATAAAGAGACAACCATAAGGCTTCTGCCAGTTGCCGATAACTTCAACAAAACATGATCATCTTATACAACAACTTATATCTCATCACGTCTTGACCATATCACATCACAACATGCCCTGCAAAAACAAGTTAGACGTCCTCTACTTTGTTGTTGCAAGTTTTACGTGGCTGCTACGGGCTTAGCAAGAACCGTTCTTACCTACGCATCAAAACCACAACGATAGTTTGTCAAGTTGGTGTTGTTTTAACCTTCGCAAGGACCGGGCGTAGCCACACTCGGTTCAACTAAAGTTGGAGAAACTGACACCCGCTAGTCACCTGTGTGCATAGCACGGCGGTAAAACCAGTCTCGCGTAAGCGTA
This sequence comes from Triticum aestivum, assembly GCF_018294505.1. Lineage (NCBI taxonomy): Eukaryota > Viridiplantae > Streptophyta > Magnoliopsida > Poales > Poaceae > Triticum > Triticum aestivum. The sequence continues at coordinate 27,431,559 of NC_057794.1, forward strand.
CGCGTAATGTCGGTCCGGGCCGCTTCATCCAACAATACCGCCGAACCAAAGTGTGACATGCTGGTAAGCAGTATGACTTATATCGCCCACAACTCACTTGTGTTCTACTCGTGCATATTACATCAACGCATAAAATCTGGCTCGGATGCCATTGTTGGGGAACGTAGTAATTTCAAAAAAATTCCTACGCACACGCAAGATCATGGTGATGCATAGCAACGAGAGGGGAGAGTGTTGTCCACGTACCCTCGTAGACCGAAAGCGGAAGCGTTAGCACAACGCGGTTGATGTAGTCGTACGTCTTCACGATCCGACCGATCAAGTACCGAACGCACGGCACCTCCGAGTTCTGCACACGTTCAACTCGATGACGTCCCTCGAACTCCGATCCAGCCGAGTGTTGAGGGAGAGTTTCGTCAGCACGACGGCGTGGTGACGATGATGATGTTCTACCGACGCAGGGCTTCGCCTAAGCACCGCTACGATATGATCGAGGTGGATTATGGTGGAGGGGGGCACCGCACACGGCTAAGAGATCAAGAGATCAATTGTTGTGTCTTTGGGGTGCCCCCTGCCCCCGTATATAAAGGAGTGGAGGAGGGGGAGGGCCGGCCCTCTCTATGGCGCGCCCTAGGGGAGTCCTACTCCCACCGGGAGTAGGATTCCCCCTTTCCTAGTAGAACTAGGAGCCCTTCCAAGTAGTAGGAGTAGGAGGGAAGGAAAGGGAAGGGAAAAGGAGAAGGAAGGAAGGGGGCGCCCCCCTCCCTAGTCCAATTCGGACCAGCCCATGGGGAGGGGTGCGGCCACCCTTTGAGGCCTTTCTCTCCTTTCCCGTATGGCCCATTAAGGCCCAATACGAATTCCCGTAACTCCCCGGTACTCCCGAAAATACCCGAATCACTCGGAACCTTTCCGATGTCCGAATATAGTCGTCCAATATATCGATCTTTACGTCTCGACCATTTCGAGACTCCTCGTCATGTCCCCGATCTCATCCAGGACTCCGAACTCCTTCGGTACATCAAAACACATAAACTCATAATATAACCGTCATCGAACTTTAAGCGTGCGGACCCTACGGGTTCGAGAACTATGTAGACATGACCGAGACACGTCTCCGGTCAATAACCAATAGCGGAACCTGGATGCTCATATTGGCTCCTACATATTCTACGAAGATCTTTATCGGTCAAACCGCATAACAACATACGTTGTTCCCTTTGTCATCGGTATGTTACTTGCCCGAGATTCGATCGTCGGTATCTCAATACCTAGTTCAATCTCGTTACCGGCAAGTCTCTTTACTCGTTCCGTAACACATCATCCCGCAACTAACTCATTAGTTGCAATGCTTGCAAGGCTTATAGTGATGTGCATTACCGAGTGGGCCCAGAGATACCTCTCCGACAATCGGAGTGACAAATCCTAATCTCGAAATACGCCAACCCAACAAGTACCTTCGGAGACACCTGTAGAGCACCTTTATAATCACCCAGTTACGTTGTGACGTTTGGTAGCACACAAAGTGTTCCTCCGGTAAACGGGAGTTGCATAATCTCATAGTCATAGGAACATGTATAAGTCATGAAGAAAGCAATAGCAACAAACTAAACGATCAAGTGCTATGCTAACGGAATGGGTCAAGTCAATCACATCATTCTCTAATGATGTGACCCCGTTAATCAAATGACAACTCATGTCTATGGCTAGGAAACTTAACCATCTTTGATTCAACGAGCTAGTCAAGTAGAGGCATACTAGTGACATACTGTTTGTCTATGTATTCACACATGTATTATGTTTCCGGTTAATACAATTCTAGCATGAATAATAAACATTTATCATGATATAAGGAAATAAATAATAACTTTATTATTGCCTCTAGGGCATATTTCATTCAAGAGCAGGATATCACTTACTGCTACTATGAAACAGAATATCACTTACTACAACTTAAAATAGAAGAAACCGCTAACAAGTCATCACTTGTTGCTTACAACTAGTCTGCTGATGCGATTCATACACACCAACTCTTACTCTATGTGATCAATTAATCGATGGATTATGTAGCTCACAATGGAAGTAACGAATTGAATGTGAATTGTGATTGGCGAATTCACTTTGCTTGCTTACTGTTGGGCGACGATGCTTGGTGAGTTGAGAGGGTCAGTGATCGTCCAGCACCCGGTAGGAGACTCCACGTTAATCTACGATAACCGCACGCCGGGAAGTAGCACTTGTGGACAAGAATGTTTATAGAATTACAAATGGGTCCCTGTTGAGGAGCAACAGGAGCTCGAATATAAGGGGAGTGAGGGAAGGAGCAGAGGAGGAACATATCTCACGTTGAGCTGATGCTGCACCGCAGGTGGGTGATGGCGAGGGCGGCTGTGCGGTAGCGCGCCGGTAAGGGCGTAGATGTCTTCCTCGATCTCTTCCACCGATAGTGTCACGGAGAATCGCGGCCTCTCGAGCGCATCGGCGTGGGCCGAACGTCGCTTGCGCTCGGACGCCTGTAGTTGCGCGCTCACGGCTACCACTTCTGCATGGGACGACATAGTAGGACGGCGGCAGCGGGGGTGTGCCTTCAACGGCCGCGGACAAACTGCCTCGGTAACCTTAGGGGAGTCGTGGTCCATAGG